>NW_027489028.1:0-143224 GCF_050948215.1 Halictus rubicundus | reverse complement strand
GATAGGATAGGGGATAGGATAGGATAGAGGATAGGATAGGATAGAGGATAGGATAGGATAGAGGATAGGATAGGATAGAGGATAGGATAGGATAGGATAGGATAGGATAGAGGATAGGATAGGATAGAGGATATTGTAGGATAGAGGATAGGATAGGATAGAGAATAGGATAGGATAGAGGAAAGGATAGGATAGAGGATAGGATAGGATAGACGATAGGATAGGAGAGAGGATAGGATAGGATAGAGGATAGGATAGGATAGAGGATAGGATAGGATAGAGGATAGGATAGGATAGAGGATAGGATAGGATAGAGGATAGGATAGGATAGAGGATAGGATAGGATAGAGGATAGGATAGGATAGAGGATAGGATAGGATAGAGGATAGGATAGGATGTAGGGTAGGGTAGAATTTGGATAGGATACAGGATAGCATAGGATAGAGTATAGGATAGGATAGAGAATAGGATAGGATAGAGGATAGGAAGGAGGATACCATATAATACAGTATAGGATAGGAATGAGTATAGGATGGGATAGAGGATAGGATAGGGTATTGGATAGGATAGAGGATAGGATAGGATAGAGGATATGATAGGTTAGAGGATAGGATAGGATATAGGATAGGATAGGATAGGGGATAGGATAGGATAGAGGATAGGATAGAGGATAGGATAGAGGATGGGATAGAGGATAGGATAGGATAGAGGATAGGATAGGATAGGATGGGATAGGATAGAGTATAGGATAGGATAGGATAGGGGATAGGATAGGATAGAGGATAGGATAGGATAGAGGATAGGATAGGATAGAGGATAGGATAGGATAGAGGATAGGATAGGATAGAGGATAGGATAGGATAGAGGGTAGGATAGGATAGAGGATAGGATATTATAGAGGATAGGATAGAGGATAGGATAGTATAGAGGGTAGGATAGGATAGAGGATAGAATAGAGGATAGGATAGGATAGGGGATAGGATAGGATAGGATAGGATAGAGGATAGGATAGGATAGGATAGGATAGAGGATAGGATAGGATAGGATAGGATAGGATAGAGGATAGGATAGGATAGAGGATATTGTAGGGTAGAGGATAGGATAGGATAGAGAATAGGATAGGATAGAGGAAAGGATAGGATAGAGGATAGGATAGGATAGACGATAGGATAGGAGAGAGGATAGGATAGGATAGAGGATAGGATAGGATAGAGGGTAGGATAGGATAGAGGATAGGATAGGATAGAGGGTAGGGTAGAAGTTGGATAGGATACATGATAGGATAGGATAGGATAGAGGATAGGATAGGATAGGATAGGATAGAGGATAGGATAGGATAGGATAGGATAGGATAGAGGATAGGATAGGATAGAGGATAGGATAGGATAGAGGATAGGATAGGATAGGATAGAGGGTAGGATAGGATAGAGGATAGGATATTATAGAGGATAGGATAGAGGATAGGATAGGATAGAGGGTAGGATAGGATAGAGGATAGAATAGAGGATAGGATAGGATAGGGGATAGGATAGGATAGGATAGGATAGAGGATAGGATAGGATAGGATAGGATAGAGGATAGGATAGGATAGGATAGGATAGGATAGAGGATAGGATAGGATAGAGGATAGGATAGGATAGAGGATAGGATAGGATAGAGGATAGGATAGGATAGAGGGTAGGATAGGATAGAGGATAGGATAGGATAGAGGATAGGATAGAGGATAGGATAGGATAGAGGGTAGGATAGGATAGAGGATAGGATAGGATATAGGATAGGATAGGATAGGGGATAGGATAGGATAGAGGATAGGATAGGATAGAGGATAGGATAGGATAGAGGATAGGATAGGATAGAGGATAGGATAGGATAGAGGATAGGATAGGATAGAGGGTAGGATAGGATAGAGGATAGGATATTATAGAGGATATGATAGAGGATAGGATAGGATAGAGGGTAGGATAGGATAGAGGATAGAATAGAGGATAGGATAGGATAGGGGATAGGATAGGATAGGATAGGATAGAGGATAGGATAGGATAGGATAGGATAGAGGATAGGATAGGATAGGATAGGATAGGATAGAGGATAGGATAGGATAGAGGATATTGTAGGGTAGAGGATAGGATAGGATAGAGAATAGGATAGGATAGAGGAAAGGATAGGATAGAGGATAGGATAGGATAGACGATAGGATAGGAGAGAGGATAGGATAGGATAGAGGATAGGATAGGATAGAGGGTAGGATAGGATAGAGGATAGGATAGGATAGAGGGTAGGGTAGAATTTGGATAGGATACATGATAGGATAGGATAGGATAGAGGATAGGATAGGATAGGATAGGATAGGATAGAGGATAGGATAGGATAGGATAGGATAGAGGATAGGATAGGATAGAGGATAGAATAGGATAGAGGATAGGATAGGATAGAGGATAGGATAGGATAGAGGATAGGATAGGATAGAGGATAGGATAGAGGATACCATGTTATACAGTATAGGATAGGATTGAGTATAGGATGGGATAGAGGATAGGATAGGGTATTGGATAGGATAGAGGATAGGATAGGATAGAGGATAGACTAGGATATAGGATAGGATAGGATAGGATAGAGGATAGGATAGGATAGGATAGAGGATAGGATAGGATAGAGGATAGGATATGATAGAGGATAGGATAGGATAGAGGGTAGGATAGGATAGAGGATAGAATAGAGGATAGGATAGGATAGGGGATAGGATAGGATAGGATAGGATAGAGGATAGGATAGGATAGGATAGGATAGAGGATAGGATAGGATAGGATAGGATAGGATAGAGGATAGGATAGGATAGAGGATATTGTAGGATAGAGGATAGGAAGGAGGATACCATATAATACAGTATAGGATAGGAATGAGTATAGGATGGGATAGAGGATAGGATAGGGTATTGGATAGGATAGAGGATAGGATAGGATAGAGGATATGATAGGTTAGAGGATAGGATAGGATATAGGATAGGATAGGATAGGGGATAGGATAGGATAGAGGATAGGATAGAGGATAGGATAGAGGGATGGGATAGAGGATAGGATAGGATAGAGGATAGGATAGGATAGGATGGGATAGGATAGAGTATAGGATAGGATAGAGGATAGGATAGGATAGAGGGTAGGATAGGATAGAGGATAGGATAGGATAGAGGATAGGATAGGATAGAGGATAGGATAGGATAGAGGATAGGATAGGATAGGGGATAGGATAGGATAGAGGATAGGATAGGATAGAGGATAGGATAGGATAGAGGATAGGATAGGATAGAGGATAGGATAGGATAGAGGATAGGATAGGATAGAGGGTAGGATAGGATAGAGGATAGGATATTATAGAGGATAGGATAGAGGATAGGATAGGATAGAGGGTAGGATAGGATAGAGGATAGAATACAGGATAGGATAGGATAGGGGATAGGATAGGATAGGATAGGATAGAGGATAGGATAGGATAGGATAGGATAGAGGATAGGATAGGATAGGATAGGATAGGATAGAGGATAGGATAGGATAGAGGATAGGATAGGATAGAGGATAGGATAGGATAGAGGATAGGATAGGATAGAGGGTAGGATAGGATAGAGGATAGGATAGGATAGAGGATAGGATAGAGGATAGGATAGTATAGAGGGTAGGATAGGATAGAGGATAGGATAGGATATAGGATAGGATAGGATAGGGGATAGGATAGGATAGAGGATAGGATAGGATAGAGGATAGGATAGGATAGAGGATAGGATAGGATAGAGGATAGGATAGGATAGAGGATAGGATAGGATAGAGGGTAGGATAGGATAGAGGATAGGATATTATAGAGGATAGGATAGAGGATAGGATAGTATAGAGGGTAGGATAGGATAGAGGATAGAATAGAGGATAGGATAGGATAGGGGATAGGATAGGATAGGATAGGATAGAGGATAGGATAGGATAGGATAGGATAGAGGATAGGATAGGATAGGATAGGATAGGATAGAGGATAGGATAGGATAGAGGATATTGTAGGGTAGAGGATAGGATAGGATAGAGAATAGGATAGGATAGAGGAAAGGATAGGATAGAGGATAGGATAGGATAGACGATAGGATAGGAGAGAGGATAGGATAGGATAGAGGATAGGATAGGATAGAGGGTAGGATAGGATAGAGGATAGGATAGGATAGAGGGTAGGGTAGAAGTTGGATAGGATACATGATAGGATAGGATAGGATAGAGGATAGGATAGGATAGGATAGGATAGAGGATAGGATAGGATAGGATAGGATAGGATAGGATAGGATAGGATAGGATAGAGGATAGGATAGGATAGAGGATAGGATAGGATAGAGGATAGGATAGGATAGAGGGTAGGATAGGATAGAGGATAGGATATTATAGAGGATAGGATAGAGGATAGGATAGGATAGAGGGTAGGATAGGATAGAGGATAGAATAGAGGATAGGATAGGATAGGGGATAGGATAGGATAGGATAGGATAGAGGATAGGATAGGATAGGATAGGATAGAGGATAGGATAGGATAGGATAGGATAGGATAGGATAGAGGATAGGATAGGATAGAGGATAGGATAGGATAGAGGATAGGATAGGATAGAGGATAGGATAGGATAGAGGGTAGGATAGGATAGAGGATAGGATAGGATAGAGGATAGGATAGAGGATAGGATAGGATAGAGGGTAGGATAGGATAGAGGAAAGGATAGGATAGAGGATAGGATAGGATAGACGATAGGATAGGAGAGAGGATAGGATAGGATAGAGGATAGGATAGGATAGAGGGTAGGATAGGATAGAGGATAGGATAGGATAGAGGGTAGGGTAGAAGTTGGATAGGATACATGATAGGATAGGATAGGATAGAGGATAGGATAGGATAGGATAGGATAGAGGATAGGATAGGATAGGATAGGATAGGATAGAGGATAGGATAGGATAGAGGATAGGATAGGATAGAGGATAGGATAGGATAGAGGGTAGGATAGGATAGAGGATAGGATATTATAGAGGATAGGATAGAGGATAGGATAGGATAGAGGGTAGGATAGGATAGAGGATAGAATAGAGGATAGGATAGGATAGGGGATAGGATAGGATAGGATAGGATAGAGGATAGGATAGGATAGGATAGGATAGAGGATAGGATAGGATAGGATAGGATAGGATAGGATAGAGGATAGGATAGGATAGAGGATAGGATAGGATAGAGGATAGGATAGGATAGAGGATAGGATAGGATAGAGGGTAGGATAGGATAGAGGATAGGATAGGATAGAGGATAGGATAGAGGATAGGATAGGATAGAGGGTAGGATAGGATAGAGGATAGGATAGGATATAGGATAGGATAGGATAGGGGATAGGATAGGATAGAGGATAGGATAGGATAGAGGATAGGATAGGATAGAGGATAGGATAGGATAGAGGATAGGATAGGATAGAGGATAGGATAGGATAGAGGGTAGGATAGGATAGAGGATAGGATATTATAGAGGATATGATAGAGGATAGGATAGGATAGAGGGTAGGATAGGATAGAGGATAGAATAGAGGATAGGATAGGATAGGGGATAGGATAGGATAGGATAGGATAGAGGATAGGATAGGATAGGATAGGATAGAGGATAGGATAGGATAGGATAGGATAGGATAGAGGATAGGATAGGATAGAGGATATTGTAGGGTAGAGGATAGGATAGGATAGAGAATAGGATAGGATAGAGGAAAGGATAGGATAGAGGATAGGATAGGATAGACGATAGGATAGGAGAGAGGATAGGATAGGATAGAGGATAGGATAGGATAGAGGGTAGGATAGGATAGAGGATAGGATAGGATAGAGGGTAGGGTAGAATTTGGATAGGATACATGATAGGATAGGATAGGATAGAGGATAGGATAGGATAGGATAGGATAGAGGATAGGATAGGATAGGATAGGATAGAGGATAGGATAGGATAGAGGATAGAATAGGATAGAGGATAGGATAGGATAGAGGATAGGATAGGATAGAGGATAGGATAGGATAGAGGATAGGATAGAGGATACCATGTTATACAGTATAGGATAGGATTGAGTATAGGATGGGATAGAGGATAGGATAGGGTATTGGATAGGATAGAGGATAGGATAGGATAGAGGATAGACTAGGATATAGGATAGGATAGGATAGGATAGAGGATAGGATAGGATAGGATAGAGGATAGGATAGGATAGAGGATAGGATATGATAGAGGATAGGATAGGATAGAGGGTAGGATAGGATAGAGGATAGAATAGAGGATAGGATAGGATAGGGGATAGGATAGGATAGGATAGGATAGAGGATAGGATAGGATAGGATAGGATAGAGGATAGGATAGGATAGGATAGGATAGGATAGAGGATAGGATAGGATAGAGGATATTGTAGGATAGAGGATAGGAAGGAGGATACCATATAATACAGTATAGGATAGGAATGAGTATAGGATGGGATAGAGGATAGGATAGGGTATTGGATAGGATAGAGGATAGGATAGGATAGAGGATATGATAGGTTAGAGGATAGGATAGGATATAGGATAGGATAGGATAGGGGATAGGATAGGATAGAGGATAGGATAGAGGATAGGATAGAGGATGGGATAGAGGATAGGATAGGATAGAGGATAGGATAGGATAGGATGGGATAGGATAGAGTATAGGATAGGATAGAGGATAGGATAGGATAGAGGGTAGGATAGGATAGAGGATAGGATAGGATAGAGGATAGGATAGGATAGAGGATAGGATAGGATAGAGGATAGGATAGGATAGGGGATAGGATAGGATAGAGGATAGGATAGGATAGAGGATAGGATAGGATAGAGGATAGGATAGGATAGAGGATAGGATAGGATAGAGGATAGGATAGGATAGAGGGTAGGATAGGATAGAGGATAGGATATTATAGAGGATAGGATAGAGGATAGGATAGGATAGAGGGTAGGATAGGATAGAGGATAGAATACAGGATAGGATAGGATAGGGGATAGGATAGGATAGGATAGGATAGAGGATAGGATAGGATAGGATAGGATAGAGGATAGGATAGGATAGGATAGGATAGGATAGAGGATAGGATAGGATAGAGGATAGGATAGGATAGAGGATAGGATAGGATAGAGGATAGGATAGGATAGAGGGTAGGATAGGATAGAGGATAGGATAGGATATAGGATAGGATAGGATAGGGGATAGGATAGGATAGAGGATAGGATAGGATAGAGGATAGGATAGGATAGAGGATAGGATAGGATAGAGGATAGGATAGGATAGAGGATAGGATAGGATAGAGGGTAGGATAGGATAGAGGATAGGATATTATAGAGGATAGGATAGAGGATAGGATAGTATAGAGGGTAGGATAGGATAGAGGATAGAATAGAGGATAGGATAGGATAGGGGATAGGATAGGATAGGATAGGATAGAGGATAGGATAGGATAGGATAGGATAGAGGATAGGATAGGATAGGATAGGATAGGATAGAGGATAGGATAGGATAGAGGATATTGTAGGGTAGAGGATAGGATAGGATAGAGAATAGGATAGGATAGAGGAAAGGATAGGATAGAGGATAGGATAGGATAGACGATAGGATAGGAGAGAGGATAGGATAGGATAGAGGATAGGATAGGATAGAGGGTAGGATAGGATAGAGGATAGGATAGGATAGAGGGTAGGGTAGAAGTTGGATAGGATACATGATAGGATAGGATAGGATAGAGGATAGGATAGGATAGGATAGGATAGAGGATAGGATAGGATAGGATAGGATAGGATAGAGGATAGGATAGGATAGAGGATAGGATAGGATAGAGGATAGGATAGGATAGAGGGTAGGATAGGATAGAGGATAGGATATTATAGAGGATAGGATAGAGGATAGGATAGGATAGAGGGTAGGATAGGATAGAGGATAGAATAGAGGATAGGATAGGATAGGGGATAGGATAGGATAGGATAGGATAGAGGATAGGATAGGATAGGATAGGATAGAGGATAGGATAGGATAGGATAGGATAGGATAGAGGATAGGATAGGATAGAGGATAGGATAGGATAGAGGATAGGATAGGATAGAGGATAGGATAGGATAGAGGGTAGGATAGGATAGAGGATAGGATAGGATAGAGGATAGGATAGAGGATAGGATAGGATAGAGGGTAGGATAGGATAGAGGATAGGATAGGATATAGGATAGGATAGGATAGGGTATAGGATAGGATAGAGGATAGGATAGGATAGAGGATAGGATAGGATAGAGGATAGGATAGGATAGAGGATAGGATAGGATAGAGGATAGGATAGGATAGAGGGTAGGATAGGATAGAGGATAGGATATTATAGAGGATATGATAGAGGATAGGATAGGATAGAGGGTAGGATAGGATAGAGGATAGAATAGAGGATAGGATAGGATAGGGGATAGGATAGGATAGGATAGGATAGAGGATAGGATAGGATAGGATAGGATAGAGGATAGGATAGGATAGGATAGGATAGGATAGAGGATAGGATAGGATAGAGGATATTGTAGGGTAGAGGATAGGATAGGATAGAGAATAGGATAGGATAGAGGAAAGGATAGGATAGAGGATAGGATAGGATAGACGATAGGATAGGAGAGAGGATAGGATAGGATAGAGGATAGGATAGGATAGAGGGTAGGATAGGATAGAGGATAGGATAGGATAGAGGGTAGGGTAGAATTTGGATAGGATACATGATAGGATAGGATAGGATAGAGGATAGGATAGGATAGGATAGGATAGAGGATAGGATAGGATAGGATAGGATAGGATAGAGGATAGGATAGGATAGAGGATAGAATAGGATAGAGGATAGGATAGGATAGAGGATAGGATAGGATAGAGGATAGGATAGGATAGAGGATAGGATAGAGGATACCATGTTATACAGTATAGGATAGGATTGAGTATAGGATGGGATAGAGGATAGGATAGGGTATTGGATAGGATAGAGGATAGGATAGGATAGAGGATAGACTAGGATATAGGATAGGATAGGATAGGATAGAGGATAGGATAGGATAGGATAGAGGATAGGATAGGATAGAGGATAGGATATGATAGAGGATAGGATAGGATAGAGGGTAGGATAGGATAGAGGATAGAATAGAGGATAGGATAGGATAGGGGATAGGATAGGATAGGATAGGATAGAGGATAGGATAGGATAGGATAGGATAGAGGATAGGATAGGATAGGATAGGATAGGATAGAGGATAGGATAGGATAGAGGATATTGTAGGATAGAGGATAGGATAGGATAGAAAATAGGATAGGATAGAGGAAAGGATAGGATAGAGGATAGGATAGGATAGACGATAGGATAGGAGAGAGGATAGGATAGGATAGAGGATAGGATAGGATAGAGGGTAGGATAGGATAGAGGATAGGATAGGATAGAGGGTAGGGTAGAATTTGGATAGGATACATGATAGGATAGGATAGGATAGAGGATAGGATAGGATAGGATAGGATAGAGGATAGGATAGGATAGGATAGGATAGGATAGAAGATAGGATAGGATAGAGGATAGAATAGGATAGAGGATAGGATAGGATAGAGGATAGGATAGGATAGAGGATAGGATAGGATAGAGGATAGGATAGAGGATACCATGTTATACAGTATAGGATAGGATTGAGTATAGGATGGGATAGAGGATAGGATAGGGTATTGGATAGGATAGAGGATAGGATAGGATAGAGGATAGACTAGGATATAGGATAGGATAGGATAGGATAGAGGATAGAATAGGATAGGATAGAGGATAGGATAGGATAGAGGATAGGATATGGTAGAGGATAGGATAGGGTAGAGGATAGGATAGGATAGAGGATAGGATAGGATAGAGGATAGGATATGATAGAGGATAGTATAGGATAGAGTATAGGATAGGATAGAGGATAGGATAGGATAGAGGATAGGATAGGATAGGGTATTGGATAGGATAGAGGATAGGATAGGATAGAGGATAGGATAGGATATAGGATAGGATAGGATAGAGGATAGGATAGGATAGAGGATAGGATATGATAGAGGATAGGATGGGATAGAGGATAGGGTAGGATAGAGGATAGGATAGGATAGAGAATAGGATAGGATAGAGGATAGGATAGGATAGAGGATTGGATAGGATAGAGGATGTTATAGGGTAGAGGATAGGATAGGATAGAGGATACGATATGATAGAGGATAGGAAAGAGGATAGGATGTAATATAGTGTAGGATAGGATAGAGTATTGGATGGGATAGAGTATAGGATAGGATACAGAATAGGATAGGATAAGGGATAGGATAGGATTAAGGATAGGATTGGTTAGAGGATAGGATAGAATAGTGGATAGGATAGTATGGATGATAGTATAGAGGATAGAATAAAGTAATGGATGGGGTAGAGAATATTATAGCATAGAGGATAGGAAAGGATAGAGGATAGGATAGGATAGAGGATAGGATAGGATAGAGGATAGGAAAGGATAGAGGATAGGATAGGATAGAGGATAGGATAGGATAGAGGATAGGATAGGATAGGATAGAGGATAGCATAGGATAGGATAGAGGATAGGATAGGATAGGATAGAGGATAGGATAGGATAGGATAGGATAGAGGATAGGATAGGATAGGATAGGATAGAGGATAGGATAGGATAGGATAGGATAGACGATACGATAGGATAGTGGATAGGATAGGATGGATGATAGTATAGAGGATAGAATAGAGTAATGGATGGGATAGAGAATATTATAGGATAGAGGATAAGATAGGATAGAGGATAGGATAGGATAGGATAGAGGATAGAGGATAGGATAGAGGATAGGATAGAGGATAGGATAGAGGATAGGATAGGATAGAGGATAGGATAGGATAGAGGAGAGGATAGGATAGAGGATAGGATAGGATAGATGATAGGATAAGATAGAGGATAGGATAGGATAGAGGATAGGATAGGATAGGATAGGATAGGATAGAGGATAGGATAGGATAGGATAGAGGAGAGGATAGGATAGAGGATAGGATAGGATAGAGGATAGGATAGGATAGGATAGAGGATAGGATAGGATAGAGGATTGGATAGGATAGAGGATAGGATAGGATAGGATAGAGGATAAGGTAGGATAGAGGATAGGATAGGATAGACGATAGGATAGGATAGAGGATAGGATAGAATAGAGGATAGGATAGAGGATAGGATAGAGGATAGGATAGAGGATAGGATAGGATAGAGGATAGGATAGGATAGAGGATAGGATAGGATAGAGGAGAGGATAGGATAGAGGATAGGATAGAGGATAGGATAGAGGATAGGATAGGATAGAGGATAGGATAGGATAGAGGATAGGATAGGATAGAGGATAGGATAGGAGAGAGGATAGGATAGGATAGAGGATAGGATAGGATAGAGGATAGGATAGGATAGAGGATAGTATAGGATAGAGAATAGGATAGGATAGAGGATAGGATAGAATAAAGGATAGGATTGGATAGAGGATAGTATAATATAGAGGATACGATATGTTAGAGGATAGGAAAGAGGATAGGATATAATACAGTATAGGATAGGATTGAGTATAGGATGGGATAGAGGATAGGATAGGGTATTGGATAGGATAGAGGATAGGATAGGATAGTGGATAGGATAGGATAGAGGATAGGATAGGATAGAGGATAGGATAGGATAGAGGACAGGATAGAGGATAGGATAGGATAGAGGATAGGATATGATAGAGGATAGGAAAGAGGATAGGGGATTGGATAGGATAGAGGATAGGATAGGATAGAGGATAGGATAGGATAGAGGATAGGATAGGATAGAGGGTAGGATAGGATAGAGGATAGGATAGGATAGAGGATAGGATAGAGGATAGGATAGGATAGAGGATAGGATAGTATAGAGGATAGGATAGGATAGAGGATAGGATAGGATAGAGGGTAGGATAGGATAGAGGATAGGATAGGATAGAGGATAGGATAGGATAGAGGATAGGATAGGATAGAGGATAGGATAGGATAGAGGATAGGATAGGATAGAGGGTAGGGTATAATTTGGATAGGATGCAGGATAGCATAGGATAGAGTATAGGATAGGATAGGGAATAGGATAGGATAGAGGATATTATAGGGTAGAGTATAGGATAGGATAGAGGATATGATATGATAGAGGATAGGAAAGAGGATAGGATATATTACAGTATAGGATAGGATTGAGTATAGGATGGGATAAAGGATAGGATAGGATAGAGGATAGGATAGGATAGATGATAGGACAGGATAGAGGATAGGATAGGATAGAGGATAGGATGGAATAGAGGATAGGATAGAGGATAGGATAGGATAGAGGATAGGATAGGATAGAGGATAGGATAGGATAGAGGATAGGATAGGATAGAGGATAGGATAGGATAGAGGATAGGATAGGATAGAGGAGAGGATAGGATAGAGGATAGGATAGGATAGAGAATAGGATAGGATAGAGGATAGGATAGGATAGAGGATAGGATAGGATAGAGGATAGGATAGGATAGAGGATAGGATAGGATAGAGGATAGGATAGGATAGAGGATAGGATAGGATAGAGGATAGGATAGGATAGAGGATAGGATAGAGGATAGGATAGGGTAGAGGCTAGGATAGGATAGAGGATAGGATAGGATAGAGGATAGGATAGGATAGAGGATAGGATAGGATAGAGGATATTATAGAATAGAGGATAGGATAGAGGATAGGATAGAGGATAGGATAGGATAGAGGATAGGATAGGATAGAGGATAGGATAGGATAGAGGATAGGATAGGATAGAGGAGAGGATAGGATAGAGGATAGGATAGGATAGAGGATAGGATAGGATAGAGGATAGGATAGGATAGAGGATAGTATAGGATAGAGGATAGGATAGGATAGAGGATAGGATAGGATAGAGGATAGGATAGGATAGAGGATATGATAGGATAGAGGATAGGATAGAGGATAGGATATAATACAGAATAGGATAGGATTGAGTATAGGATGGGATAGAGGATAGGATAGAGAATAGGATAGGATAGAGGATAGGATAGGGTAGAGGATAGGATAATATAGAGGATAGGATAGGATAGAGGATAGGAAAGGATAGAGGATAGGATAGGATAGAGGATAGGATAGGATAGAGGATAGGATAGAATAGAGGATAGGATAGAGGATAGGATAGGATCGAGGATAGGATAGGATAGAGGATAGGATAGGATAGAGGATAGGATAGGATAGAATAGAGGATAGGATAGAGGATAGGATAGGATAGAGGACAGGATAGGATAGAGGATAGGATAGGATAGAGGATACGATATGATAGAGTTTAGGAAAGAGGATAGGGGATTGGATAGGATAGAGGATAAGATAGGATAGGATAGGATAGAGGATAGAGGATAGGATAGAGGATAGGATAGGATAAAGGGTTGGGTAGAATTTGGATAGGACACAGGATAGCATAGGATAGAGGATAGAATAGGATAGAGGGTTGGGTAGAATTTGGATAGGACACAGGATAGCATAGGATAGAGTATAGGATAGGATAGAGAATAGGATAGGATAGAGGATATTATGGGGTAGAGGATAGGATAGGATAGAGGATATGATATGATAGAGGATAGGAAAGAGGATAGGATATAATACAGGATAGGATAGTATTGAGTATAGAATGGGATGGAGGATAGGATAGAGGATAGGATAGGATAGAGGATAGGATAGGATAGAGGATAGGATAGGATAGAGGATAGGATAGGATAGAGGATAGGATAGGATAGAGGATAGGATAGGATAGAGGATAGGATAGGATAGAGGATAGGATAGGATAGAGGATAGGATAGGATAGAGGATAGGATAGGATAGAGGATAGGAAAGAGGATAGGATATAATACAGAATAGGATAGGATTGAGTATAGGATGGGATAGAGGATAGGATAGAGAATAGGATAGGATAGAGGATAGGATAGGGTAGAGGATAGGATAATATAGAGGATAGGATAGGATAGAGGATAGGAAAGGATAGAGGATAGGATAGGATAGAGGATAGGATAGGATAGAGGATAGGATAGAATAGAGGATAGGATAGGATAGAGGATAGGATAGGATCGAGGATAGGATAGGATAGAGGATAGGATAGGATAGAGGATAGGATAGGATAGGATAGGATAGAGGATAGAGGATAGGATAGGATAGAGGGTTGGGTAGAATTTGGATAGGACACAGGATAGCATAGGATAGAGGATAGGATAGGATAGAGGGTTGGGTAGAATTTGGATAGGACACAGGATAGCATAGGATAGAGTATAGGATAGGATAGAGAATAGGATAGGATAGATGATATTATGGGGTAGAGGATAGGATAGGATAGAGGATATGATATGATAGAGGATAGGAAAGAGGATAGAATATAATACAGGATAGGATAGTATTGAGTATAGAATGGGATGGAGGATAGGATAGAGGATAGGATAGGATAGAGGATAGGATAGGATAGAGGATAGGATAGGATAGAGGTTAGGATAGGATAGAGGATAGGATAGGATAGAGGATAGGATAGGATAGAGGATAGGATAGGATAGAGGATAGGATAGGATAGAGGATAGGAAAGAGGATAGGATATAATACAGAATAGGATAGGATTGAGTATAGGATGGGATAGAGGATAGGATAGAGAATAGGATAGGATAGAGGATAGGATAGGGTAGAGGATAGGATAATATAGAGGATAGGATAGGATAGAGGATAGGAAAGGATAGAGGATAGGATAGGATAGAGGATAGGATAGGATAGAGGATACGATATGATAGAGTTTAGGAAAGAGGATAGGGGATTGGATAGGATAGAGGATAGGATAGGATAGGATAGGATAGAGGATAGAGGATAGGATAGGATAGAGGATAGGATAGGATAGAGGATATGATAGGATAGAGGATAGGATAGGATGGAGGATAGGATAGGAATAGAGGACAGGATAGAATAGAGGATAGGATAGGATAGAGGATAGGATAGAATAGAGGATAGGATAGGATAGAGGATAGGATAGGATAGAGGATAGGATAGGATAGTGGGTGGGTAGAATTTGGATAGGATACAGGATAGCATAGGATAGAGTATAGGATAGGATAGAGAATAGGATAGGATAGAGGATATTATGGGGTAGAGGATAGGATAGGATAGAGGATATGATATGATAGAGGATAGGAAAGAGGATAGGATATAATACAGAATAGGATAGTATTGAGTATAGAATGGGATGGAGGATAGGATAGAGGATAGGATAGGATAGAGGATAGGATAGGATAGAGGATAGGATAGGATAGAGGATAGGATAGGATAGAGGATAGGATAGGATAGAGGATAGGATAGGATAGAGGATAGGTTAGGATAGAGGATAGGATAGGATAGAGGATAGGATAGGATAGAGGATAGGATAGGATAGAGGATAGGATAGGATAGAGGATAGGATAGGATAGAGGATACGATATGATAGAGTTTAGGAAAGAGGATAGGGGATTGGATAGGATAGAGGATAGGGTAGGATAGGATAGGATAGAGGATAGAGGATAGGATAGGATAGAGGGTTGGGTAGAATTTGGATAGGACACAGGATAGCATAGGATAGAGGATAGGATAGGATAGAGGGTTGGGTAGAATTTGGATAGGACACAGGATAGCATAGGATAGAGTATAGGATAGGATAGAGAATAGGATAGGATAGAGGATATTATGGGGTAGAGGATAGGATAGGATAGAGGATATGATATGATAGAGGATAGGAAAGAGGATAGAATATAATACAGGATAGGATAGTATTGAGTATAGAATGGGATGGAGGATAGGATAGAGGATAGGATAGGATAGAGGATAGGATAGGATAGAGGATAGGATAGAGGATAGGATAGGATAGAGGATAGGATAGGATAGAGGATAGGATAGGATAGAGGATAGGAAAGAGGATAGGATATAATACAGAATAGGATAGGATTGAGTATAGGATGGGATAGAGGATAGGATAGAGAATAGGATAGGATAGAGGATAGGATAGGGTAGAGGATAGGATAATATAGAGGATAGGATAGGATAGAGGATAGGAAAGGATAGAGGATAGGATAGGATAGAGGATAGGATAGGATAGAGGATAGGATAGAATAGAGGATAGGATAGGATAGAGGATAGGATAGGATAGAGGATAGGATAGGATAGAGGATAGGATAGGATAGAGGAGAGGATAGGATAGAGGATAGGATAGGATAGAGGATAGGATAGGATAGAGGATAGGATAGGATAGAGGATACGATATGATAGAGTTTAGAAAGAGGATAGGGGATTGGATAGGATAGAGGATAGGATAGGATAGGATAGGATAGAGGATAGAGGATAGGATAGGATAGAGGATAGGATAGGATAGAGGATATGATAGGATAGAGGATAGGATAGGATGGAGGATAGGATAGGATAGAGGACAGGATAGAATAGAGGATAGGATAGGATAGAGGATAGGATAGAATAGAGGATAGGATAGGATAGAGGATAGGATAGGATAGAGGATAGGATAGGATAGTGGGTTGGGTAGAATTTGGATAGGATACAGGATAGCATAGGATAGAGTATAGGATAGGATAGAGAATAGGATAGGATAGAGGATATTATGGGGTAGAGGATAGGATAGGATAGAGGATATGATATGATAGAGGATAGGAAAGAGGATAGGATATAATACAGAATAGGATAGTATTGAGTATAGAATGGGATGGAGGATAGGATAGAGGATAGGATAGGATAGAGGATAGGATAGGATAGAGGATAGGATAGGATAGAGGATAGGATAGGATAGAGGATAGGATAGGATAGAGGATAGGATAGGATAGAGGATAGGATAGGATAGAGGATAGGATAGGATAGAGGATAGGATAGGATAGAGGATAGGATAGGATAGAGGATAGGATAGGATAGAGGATAGGATAGGATAGAGGATAGGATAGGATAGAGGATAGGATAGGATAGAGGATAGGATAGGATAGAGGATAGGAAAGAGGATAGGATATAATACAGAATAGGATAGGATTGAGTATCGGATGGGATAGAGGATAGGATAGAGAATAGGATAGGATAGAGGATAGGATAGGGTAGAGGATAGGATGGTATAGAGGATAGGATAGGATAGAGGATAGGAAAGGATAGAGGATAGGATAGGATAGAGGATAGGATAGGATAGAGGATAGGATAGAATAGAGGATAGGATAGAGGATAGGATAGGATCGAGGATAGGATAGGATAGAGGATAGGATAGGATAGAGGATAGGATAGGATAGAGGAGAGGATAGGATAGGATAGAGGACAGGATAGGATAGAGGATAGGATAGGATAGAGGATACGATATGATAGAGTTTAGGAAAGAGGATAGGGGATTGGATAGGATAGAGGATAGGATAGGATAGGATAGAGGAGAGGATAGGATAGAGGATAGGATAGGATAGAGGATAGGATGGGATAGAGGATAGGATAGGATAGAGGATATGATAGGATAGAGGATAGGAAAGGATAGAGGATAGGATAGGATAGAGGATAGGATAGGATAGAGGATAGGATAGGATAGAGGATAGGATAGGATAGAGGATAGGATAGGATACAGGATAGGATAGGATAGAGGATAGGTTAGAATAGGGGATAGAATAGAGGATAGGATAGGATAGAGGATAGGGTAGGATAGAGGATAGGATAGGATAGGATAGGATAGAGGATAGGATAGGATAGAGGATAGGATAGGATAGAGGATAGGATAGGATAGAGGATAGGATAGGATAGAGGATAGGATAGGATAGAGGATAGGATAGGATAGAGGATAGGATAGGATAGAGGATAGGAAAGAGGATAGGATATAATACAGAATAGGATAGGATTGAGTATAGGATGGGATAGAGGATAGGATAGAGAATAGGATAGGATAGAGGATAGGATAGGGTAGAGGATAGGATAATATAGAGGATAGGATAGGATAGAGGATAGGAAAGGATAGAGGATAGGATAGGATAGAGGATAGGATAGGATAGAGGATAGGATAGAATAGAGGATAGGATAGGATAGAGGATAGGATAGGATCGAGGATAGGATAGGATAGAGGATAGGATAGGATAGAGGATAGGATAGGATAGGATAGGATAGAGGATAGAGGATAGGATAGGATAGAGGGTTGGGTAGAATTTGGATAGGACACAGGATAGCATAGGATAGAGGATAGGATAGGATAGAGGGTTGGGTAGAATTTGGATAGGACACAGGATAGCATAGGATAGAGTATAGGATAGGATAGAGAATAGGATAGGATAGATGATATTATGGGGTAGAGGATAGGATAGGATAGAGGATATGATATGATAGAGGATAGGAAAGAGGATAGAATATAATACAGGATAGGATAGTATTGAGTATAGAATGGGATGGAGGATAGGATAGAGGATAGGATAGGATAGAGGATAGGATAGGATAGAGGATAGGATAGGATAGAGGTTAGGATAGGATAGAGGATAGGATAGGATAGAGGATAGGATAGGATAGAGGATAGGATAGGATAGAGGATAGGATAGGATAGAGGATAGGAAAGAGGATAGGATATAATACAGAATAGGATAGGATTGAGTATAGGATGGGATAGAGGATAGGATAGAGAATAGGATAGGATAGAGGATAGGATAGGGTAGAGGATAGGATAATATAGAGGATAGGATAGGATAGAGGATAGGAAAGGATAGAGGATAGGATAGGATAGAGGATAGGATAGGATAGAGGATACGATATGATAGAGTTTAGGAAAGAGGATAGGGGATTGGATAGGATAGAGGATAGGATAGGATAGGATAGGATAGAGGATAGAGGATAGGATAGGATAGAGGATAGGATAGGATAGAGGATATGATAGGATAGAGGATAGGATAGGATGGAGGATAGGATAGGAATAGAGGACAGGATAGAATAGAGGATAGGATAGGATAGAGGATAGGATAGAATAGAGGATAGGATAGGATAGAGGATAGGATAGGATAGAGGATAGGATAGGATAGTGGGTTGGGTAGAATTTGGATAGGATACAGGATAGCATAGGATAGAGTATAGGATAGGATAGAGAATAGGATAGGATAGAGGATATTATGGGGTAGAGGATAGGATAGGATAGAGGATATGATATGATAGAGGATAGGAAAGAGGATAGGATATAATACAGAATAGGATAGTATTGAGTATAGAATGGGATGGAGGATAGGATAGAGGATAGGATAGGATAGAGGATAGGATAGGATAGAGGATAGGATAGGATAGAGGATAGGATAGGATAGAGGATAGGATAGGATAGAGGATAGGATAGGATAGAGGATAGGATAGGATAGAGGATAGGATAGGATAGAGGATAGGATAGGATAGAGGATAGGATAGGATAGAGGATAGGATAGGATAGAGGATAGGATAGGATAGAGGATACGATATGATAGAGTTTAGGAAAGAGGATAGGGGATTGGATAGGATAGAGGATAGGTAGGATAGGATAGGATAGAGGGATAGAGGATAGGATAGGATAGAGGGTTGGGTAGAATTTGGATAGGACACAGGATAGCATAGGATAGAGGATAGGATAGGATAGAGGGTTGGGTAGAATTTGGATAGGACACAGGATAGCATAGGATAGAGTATAGGATAGGATAGAGAATAGGATAGGATAGAGGATATTATGGGGTAGAGGATAGGATAGGATAGAGGATATGATATGATAGAGGATAGGAAAGAGGATAGAATATAATACAGGATAGGATAGTATTGAGTATAGAATGGGATGGAGGATAGGATAGAGGATAGGATAGGATAGAGGATAGGATAGGATAGAGGATAGGATAGAGGATAGGATAGGATAGAGGATAGGATAGGATAGAGGATAGGATAGGATAGAGGATAGGAAAGAGGATAGGATATAATACAGAATAGGATAGGATTGAGTATAGGATGGGATAGAGGATAGGATAGAGAATAGGATAGGATAGAGGATAGGATAGGGTAGAGGATAGGATAATATAGAGGATAGGATAGGATAGAGGATAGGAAAGGATAGAGGATAGGATAGGATAGAGGATAGGATAGGATAGAGGATAGGATAGAATAGAGGATAGGATAGGATAGAGGATAGGATAGGATAGAGGATAGGATAGGATAGAGGATAGGATAGGATAGAGGAGAGGATAGGATAGAGGATAGGATAGGATAGAGGATAGGATAGGATAGAGGATAGGATAGGATAGAGGATACGATATGATAGAGTTTAGGAAAGAGGATAGGGGATTGGATAGGATAGAGGATAGGATAGGATAGGATAGGATAGAGGATAGAGGATAGGATAGGATAGAGGATAGGATAGGATAGAGGATATGATAGGATAGAGGATAGGATAGGATGGAGGATAGGATAGGATAGAGGACAGGATAGAATAGAGGATAGGATAGGATAGAGGATAGGATAGAATAGAGGATAGGATAGGATAGAGGATAGGATAGGATAGAGGATAGGATAGGATAGTGGGTTGGGTAGAATTTGGATAGGATACAGGATAGCATAGGATAGAGTATAGGATAGGATAGAGAATAGGATAGGATAGAGGATATTATGGGGTAGAGGATAGGATAGGATAGAGGATATGATATGATAGAGGATAGGAAAGAGGATAGGATATAATACAGAATAGGATAGTATTGAGTATAGAATGGGATGGAGGATAGGATAGAGGATAGGATAGGATAGAGGATAGGATAGGATAGAGGATAGGATAGGATAGAGGATAGGATAGGATAGAGGATAGGATAGGATAGAGGATAGGATAGGATAGAGGATAGGATAGGATAGAGGATAGGATAGGATAGAGGATAGGATAGGATAGAGGATAGGATAGGATAGAGGATAGGATAGGATAGAGGATAGGATAGGATAGAGGATAGGATAGGATAGAGGATAGGAGAGGATAGAGGATAGGATAGGATAGAGGATAGGATAGGATAGAGGATAGGATGGATAGAGGATAGGAAGAGGATAGGATATAATACAGAATAGGATAGGATTGAGTATCGGATGGGATAGAGGATAGGATAGAGAATAGGATAGGATAGAGGATAGGATAGGGTAGAGGATAGGATGGTATAGAGGATAGGATAGGATAGAGGATAGGAAAGGATAGAGGATAGGATAGGATAGAGGATAGGATAGGATAGAGGATAGGATAGAATAGAGGATAGGATAGAGGATAGGATAGGATCGAGGATAGGATAGGATAGAGGATAGGATAGGATAGAGGATAGGATAGGATAGAGGAGAGGATAGGATAGGATAGAGGACAGGATAGGATAGAGGATAGGATAGGATAGAGGATACGATATGATAGAGTTTAGGAAAGAGGATAGGGGATTGGATAGGATAGAGGATAGGATAGGATAGGATAGAGGAGAGGATAGGATAGAGGATAGGATAGGATAGAGGATAGGATGGGATAGAGGATAGGATAGGATAGAGGATATGATAGGATAGAGGATAGGAAAGGATAGAGGATAGGATAGGATAGAGGATAGGATAGGATAGAGGATAGGATAGGATAGAGGATAGGATAGGATAGAGGATAGGATAGGATACAGGATAGGATAGGATAGAGGATAGGTTAGAATAGGGGATAGAATAGAGGATAGGATAGGATAGAGGATAGGGTAGGATAGAGGATAGGATAGGATAGGATAGGATAGAGGATAGGATAGGATAGAGGATAGGATAGGATAGAGGATAGGATAGGATAGAGGATAGGATAGGATAGAGGATAGGATAGGATAGAGGATAGGATAGGATAGAGGATAGGATAGGATAGAGGATAGGATAGGATAGAGGATAGGATAGGATAGGATAGAGGATAGGATAGGATAGAGGATAGGAAAGAGGATAGGATATAATACAGAATAGGATAGGATTGAGTATAGGATGGGATAGAGGATAGGATAGAGAATAGGATAGGATAGAGGATAGGATAGGATAGAGGATAGGGTAGGATAGAGGATAGGATAATATAGAGGATAGGATAGGATAGAGGATAGGAAAGGATAGAGGATAGGATAGGTTAGAGGATAGGATAGGATAGAGGATAGGATAGAATAGATGATAGGATAGAGGATAGGATAGAGGATAGGATAGGATCGAGGATAGGATAGGATAGAGGATAGGATAGGATAGAGGATAGGATAGAGGAGAGGATAGGATAGAGGATAGGATAGGATAGAGGATAGGATAGGATAGAGGATAGGATAGAGGATAGGATAGGATAGAGGATAGGATAGGATAGAGGATAGGATAGGATAGAGGATAGGATAGGGTAGAGGATAGGATAGGATAGAGGATTGGGGGAGGGGATGGTCAAGGTCGGGTCCCAGATGCGGTACCTGGGACTCGAGCTTGACGGCCGGTGGCGTTTTGACCGCCACATTGAGTCGCTGGCGCCCCGGGCGGAGGAGGGCGACCGCTGCGCTCGGTCGCCTTCTCCCGAATCTCGGGGGACCCTGTGGACGGGTGCGTCGTCTGTTCGCGGTGGGTGGTGCGAGTTTTGGTCCTGTACGGAGCCCCTGTATGGGCGCACGATGTCTTGGCTAGGGGGCGCAGTGGCGGCACACGGTCGCTGCTGCGTCGCATCGAGCGTAGGCTGGCCATAGGCATCGTGCGGGGGTACCGCACCATTTCATACGCGACGGCGATGGGTGATGTCGGGGCTGATCCCCCTCGAGCTGGAGGCCCGCGTGTTGGCGGATGTGCATACGCACTCCAGGGAACTCCGGCTCCGGGGGGTGGCCCCGGATCAGGCGCGGCTCATGGTGGATGAGCTCAGGCGACATGCTCGGCGGCACGCAGCCCGGGAGTGGCGCGATAGCCTTCCCGGGACGAGGGAGGGCGAGAGGCGGGCCGTTCGGGGCCATCCTCCCGGTGTTCGATCAATGGAACAGGGGATGGATGGGGCATAGGGGTCTCCTACCGTGTGACGCAGGTGATGAGCGGGCACGGGTGCTTCGGCGACTACCTGTGTCGCATCGGGAGGGGAGACCGAGGAGGCGTGTCACCACTGCGGCGAGCCGCGGGGACACGGCGCAACACACTCTGGAGGATGTGTCCGGCATGGGGGGGAGAGCGCCGTGCCCTGCGGCGCGCGGTGGGCCACGACCTCTCGCTCCGGCTGTCGTCGCTGCGGCAGCCGGTGGCGAGGAGGCGTGGAGGGGGTTCGCTTCCTTCTGCGAGCGGGTTATGCTGCGGAAGGAGGCTGCGGAACGGGATCGGGAGCGTAGTCACGATCCCGGCCGAAGGGGGGGGGGAGGCGGCGCAGGTACGCCCCGGGGGCGTACCCCCGTTGCGACGCCTCTGACGCGAGCGGGGACGCCTTGATGATCTCGAGGCGGGGGATCGGATATCCCCTTACACTCGGTCACCAACGGCGTCCCCGGAGGCCGCCGGGCATCTCGGGCGGGGGCCCGGATGCTCATCGGGCAGCCTAACAGGGGGGGAAGGCGCCACGTCGTCCGTTGCGTGGTGCCTTCGGATAGAGTAGGTACGGGAGGGGGCCGCGTCCCCCCCTGGGTGGTATGCTAAGGCGGGGGCACACCGGATTGACATGCGCGCGCCAGAGCACGGGTGCCCCAGGAGTCTAGGGACGGACGGGGAGGAGTTAGTGGGTATACTCGGCGTTGCACCAACCAGCCGAGGAGTCCCCATAACCCGGACCACCTCCCCCCCCGGGGGGGATTCGGGTATCCGTAACGAGATTACCTCCTCGGAAAAAAAAAAAAAAAAAAAAAAAATAGGATAGGATAGAGGATAGGATAGGATAGAGGATAGGATAGGATAGAGGATAGGATAGGATAGAGGATACGATATGATAGAGTTTAGGAAAGAGGATAGGGGACTGGATAGGATAGAGGATAGGATAGGATAGGATAGGATAGAGGATAGAGGATAGGATAGGATAGAGGATAGGATAGGATAGAGGATAGGAAAGAGGATAGGATATAATACAGAATAGGATAGGATTGAGTATAGGATGGGATAGAGGATAGGATAGAGAATAGGATAGGATAGTGGATAGGATAGGATAGAGGATAGGGTAGGATAGAGGATAGGATAATATAGAGGATAGGATAGGATAGAGGATAGGAAAGGATAGAGGATAGGATAGGTTAGAGGATAGGATAGGATAGAGGATAGGATAGAATAGATGATAGGATAGAGGATAGGATAGAGGATAGGATAGGATCGAGGATAGGATAGGATAGAGGATAGGATAGGATAGAGGATAGGATAGAGGAGAGGATAGGATAGAGGATAGGATAGGATAGAGGATAGGATAGGATAGAGGATAGGATAGAGGATAGGATAGAGGATAGGATAGGATAGAGGATAGGATAGGATAGAGGATAGGATAGGGATAGAGGATACGATATGATAGAGTTTAGGAAAGAGGATAGGGGACTGGATAGGATAGAGGATAGGATAGGATAGGATAGGATAGAGGATAGAGGATAGGATAGGATAGAGGATAGGATAGGATAGAGGATATGATAGGATAGAGGATAGGATAGGATGGAGGAAAGGATAGGATAGAGGACAGGATAGAATAGAGGATACTATAGGATAGAGGATAGGATAGGATAGAGGATAGGATAGGATAGAGGGTTGGGTAGAACTTGGATAGGACACAGGATAGCATAGGATAGAGGATAGGATAGGATAGAGGGTGGGGTTGGGTTGAATTTGGATAGGACACAGCATAGCATAGGATAGAGTATAGGATAGGATAGAGAATAGGATAGGATAGAGGATATTATGGGGTAGAGGATAGGATAGGATAGAGGATATGATATGATAGAGGATAGGAAAGAGGATAGGATATAATACAGAATAGGATAGTATTGAGTATAGAATGGGATGGAGGATAGGATAGAGGATAGGATAGGATAGAGGATAGGATAGGATAGAGGATAGGATAGGATAGAGGATAGGATAGGATAGAGGATAGGATAGGATAGATGATAGGATAGGATAGAGGATAGGATAGGATAGGATAGGATAGAGGATAGAGGATAGGATAGGATAGAGGATATGATAGGATAGAGGATAGGATAGGATGGAGGAAAGGATAGGATAGAGGATAGGATAGGATAGAGGATAGGATAGGATAGAGGGTGGGGTAGAATTTGGATAGGACACAGGATAGCATAGGATAGAGGATAGGATAGGATAGAGGGTTGGGTAGAATTTAGATAGGACACAGGATAGCATAGGATAGAGTATAGGATAGGATAGAGAATAGGATAGGATAGAGGATATTATCGGGTAGAGGATAGGATAGGATAGAGGATATGATATGATAGAGGATAGGAAAGAGGATAGGATATAATACAGAATAGGATAGTATTGAGTATAGAATGGGATGGAGGATAGGATAGAGGATAGGATAGGATAGAGGATAGGATAGGATAGAGGATAGGATAGGATAGAGGATAGGATAGGATAGAGGATAGGATAGGATAGAGGATAGGATAGGATAGAGGATAGGATAGGATAGAGGATAGGATAGGATAGAGGATAGGATAGGATAGAGGGTAGGGTAGAATTTGGATAGGACACAGGATAGCATAGGATAGGGTATAGGATAGGATAGAGAAGAGGATAGGATAGAGGATATTATGGGGCAGAGGATAGCATAGTATAGAGGATATGATATGATAGAGGATAGGAAAGAGGATAGGATATAATACAGAATAGGATAGGATTCAGTATAGAATGGGATATAGGATAGGCTAGGGTATTGGATAGGATAGAGGATAGGATAGGATAGAGGATAGGATAGGATAGAGGATAGGATAGGATAGAGGATAGGATAGGATAGAGGATAGGATAGGATAGATGATAGGATAGGATAGAGGATAGGATAGGATAGAGGAGAGGATAGGATAGAGGATAGGATAGGATAGAGGATAGGATAGGATAGAGGATACGATATGATAGAGTTTAGGAAAGAGGATAGGGGACTGGATAGGATAGAGGATAGGATAGGATAGGATAGGATAGAGGATAGAGGATAGGATAGGATAGAGGATAGCATAGGATAGAGGATATGATAGGATAGAGGATAGGATAGGATGGAGGAAAGGATAGGATAGAGGACAGGATAGAATAGAGGATACTATAGGATAGAGGATAGGATAGGATAGAGGATAGGATAGGATAGAGGGTTGGGTAGAATTTGGATAGGACACAGGATAGCATAGGATAGAGGATAGGATAGGATAGAGGGTTGGTTGAATTTGGATAGGACACAGCATAGCATAGGATAGAGTATAGGATAGGATAGAGAATAGGATAGGATAGAGGATATTATGGGGTAGAGGATAGGATAGGATAGAGGATATGATATGATAGAGGATAGAAAGAGGATAGGATATAATACAGAATAGGATAGTATTGAGTATAGAATGGGATGGAGGATAGGATAGAGGATAGGATAGGATAGAGGATAGGATAGGATAGAGGATAGGATAGGATAGAGGATAGGATAGGATAGAGGATAGGATAGGATAGATGATAGGATTAGGATAGAGGATAGGATAGGATAGGATAGGATAGAGGATAGAGGATAGGATAGGATAGAGGATATGATAGGATAGAGGATAAGATAGGATGGAGGAAAGGATAGGATAGAGGACAGGATAGGATAGAGGATAGGATAGGATAGAGGATAGGATAGGATAGAGGGTTGGGTAGAATTTGGATAGGACACAGGATAGCATAGGATAGAGGATAGGATAGGATAGAGGGTTGGGTAGAATTTGGATAGGACACAGGATAGCATAGGATAGAGTATAGGATAGGATAGAGAATAGGATAGGATAGAGGATATTATCGGGTAGAGGATAGGATAGGATAGAGGATATGATATGATAGAGGATAGGAAAGAGGATAGGATATAATACAGAATAGGATAGTATTGAGTATAGAATGGGATGGAGGATAGGATAGAGGATAGGATAGGATAGAGGATAGGATAGGATAGAGGATAGGATAGGATAGAGGATAGGATAGGATAGAGGATAGGATAGGATAGAGGATAGGATAGGATAGAGGATAGGATAGGATAGAGGATAGGATAGGATAGGGTATTGGATAGGATAGAGGATAGGATAGGATAGAGGATAGGATAGGATAGAGGATAGGATAGGATAGAGGATAGGATAGGATAGAGGATAGGATTGGATAGAGGATAGGATAGGATAGAGGATAGGATAGGATAGAGGATAGGATAGGATAGAGGATAGGAAAGAGGATAGGATATAATACAGAATAGGATAGGATTGAGTATAGGATGGGATAGAGGATAGGATAGAGAATAGGATAGGATAGAGGATAGGATAGGGTAGAGGATAGGATGGTATAGAGGATAGGATAGGATAGAGGATAGGAAAGGATAGAGGATAGGATAGGATAGAGGATAGGATAGGATAGAGGATAGGATAGAATAGAGGATAGGATAGAGGATAGGATAGGATCGAGGATAGGATAGGATAGAGGATAGGATAGGATAGAGGATAGGATAGGATAGAGGAGAGGATAGGATAGGATAGAGGACAGGATAGGATAGAGGATATTATAGGATAGAGGATACGATATGATAGAGTTTAGGAAAGAGGATAGGGGATTGGATAGGATAGAGGATAGGATAGGATAGAGGAGAGGATAGGATAGAGGATAGGATAGGATAGAGGATAGGATAGGATAGAGGATAGGATAGGATAGAGGATATGATAGGATAGAGGATAGGAAAGGATAGAGGATAGGATAGGATAGAGGATAGGATAGGATAGAGGATAGGATAGGATAGAGGATAGGATAGGATAGAGGATAGGATAGAATAGAGGATAGGATAGAGGATAGGATAGGATAGAGGATAGGATAGGATAGAGGATACGATAGGATAGAGGATAGGATAGGATAGAGGATAGGATAGGATAGGATAGAGGATAGGATAGGATAGACGATAGGATAGGATAGAGGAGAGGATAGGATAGAGGATAGGATAGGATAGAGGATAGGATAGGATAGAGGATAGGATAGAATAGATGATAGGATAGAGGATAGGATAGAGGATAGGATAGGATCGAGGATAGGATAGGATAGAGGATAGGATAGGATAGAGGATAGGATAGGATAGAGGATACGATAGGATAGAGGATAGGATAGGATAGAGGATAGGATAGGATAGAGTTTAGGAAAGAGGATAGGGGATTGGATAGGATAGAGGATAGGATAGGATAGAGGAGAGGATAGGATAGAGGATAGGATAGGATAGAGGATAGGATAGGATAGAGGATAGGATAGGATAGAGGATATGATAGGATAGAGGATAGGAAAGGATAGAGGATAGGATAGGATAGAGGATAGGATAGGATAGAGGATAGGATAGGATAGAGGATAGGATAGAATAGATGATAGGATAGAGGATAGGATAGAGGATAGGATAGGATAGAGGGTAGGATAGGATAGAGGATAGGATAGGATAGAGGATAGGATAGAGGATAGGATAGGATAGAGGATAGGGTAGGATAGAGGATAGGATAATATAGAGGATAGGATAGGATAGAGGATAGGAAAGGATAGAGGATAGGAAAGGATAGAGGATAGGATAGGATAGAGGATAGGATAGGATAGAGGATAGGATAGGATAGAGGATAGGATAGAATAGATGATAGGATAGAGGATAGGATAGAGGATAGGATAGGATAGAGGGTAGGATAGGATAGAGGATAGGATAGGATAGAGGATAGGATAGAGGATAGGATAGAGGATAGGATAGGATAGAGGGTAGGATAGGATAGAGGATAGGATAGGATAGAGGATAGGATAGAGGATAGGATAGGATAGAGGATAGGGTAGGATAGAGGATAGGATAATATAGAGGATAGGATAGGATAGAGGATAGGAAAGGATAGAGGATAGGAAAGGATAGAGGATAGGATAGGATAGAGGATAGGATAGGATAGAGGATAGGATAGGATAGAGGATAGGATAGAATAGATGATAGGATAGAGGATAGGATAGAGGATAGGATAGGATAGAGGGTAGGATAGGATAGAGGATAGGATAGGATAGAGGATAGGATAGAGGATAGGATAGGATAGAGGATAGGGTAGGATAGAGGATAGGATAATATAGAGGATAGGATAGGATAGAGGATAGGAAAGGATAGAGGATAGGAAAGGATAGAGGATAGGATAGGATAGAGGATAGGATAGGATAGAGGATAGGATAGGATAGAGGATAGGATAGAATAGATGATAGGATAGAGGATAGGATAGAGGATAGGATAGGATAGAGGGTAGGATAGGATAGAGGATAGGATAGGATAGAGGATAGGGTAGGATAGAGGATAGGATAATATAGAGGATAGGATAGGATAGAGGATAGGAAAGGATAGAGGATAGGAAAGGATAGAGGATAGGATAGGATAGAGGATAGGATAGGATAGAGGATAGGATAGGATAGAGGATAGGATAGAATAGATGATAGGATAGAGGATAGGATAGAGGATAGGATAGGATAGAGGGTAGGATAGGATAGAGGATAGGATAGGATAGAGGATAGGATAGAGGATAGGATAGGATAGAGGATAGGTAGGATAGAGGATAGGATAATATAGAGGATAGGATAGGATAGAGGATAGGAAAGGATAGAGGATAGGAAAGGATAGAGGATAGGATAGGATAGAGGATAGGATAGGATAGAGGATAGGATAGGATAGAGGATAGGATAGAATAGATGATAGGATAGAGGATAGGATAGAGGATAGGATAGGATAGAGGATAGGATAGAATAGAGGATAGGATAGAGGATAGGATAGGATAGAGGATAGGATAGGATAGAGGATACGATAGGATAGAGGATAGGATAGGATAGAGGATAGGATAGGATAGGATAGAGGATAGGATAGGATAGACGATAGGATAGGATAGAGGAGAGGATAGGATAGAGGATAGGATAGGATAGAGGATAGGATAGGATAGAGGATAGGATAGAATAGATGATAGGATAGAGGATAGGATAGAGGATAGGATAGGATCGAGGATAGGATAGGATAGAGGATAGGATAGGATAGAGGATAGGATAGGATAGAGGATACGATAGGATAGAGGATAGGATAGGATAGAGGATAGGATAGGATAGAGGATAGGATAGGATAGAGGATAGGATAGGATAGAGGATAGGAAAGAGGATAGGATATAATACAGAATAGGATAGGATTGAGTATAGGATGGGATAGAGGATAGGATAGAGAATAGGATAGGATAGAGGATAGGATAGGGTAGAGGATAGGATGGTATAGAGGATAGGATAGGATAGAGGATAGGAAAGGATAGAGGATAGGATAGGATAGAGGATAGGATAGGATAGAGGATAGGATAGAATAGAGGATAGGATAGAGGATAGGGATAGGATCGAGGATAGGATAGGATAGAGGATAGGATAGGGATAGAGGATAGGATAGGATAGAGGAGAGGATAGGATAGGATAGAGGACAGGATAGGATAGAGGATATTATAGGATAGAGGATACGATATGATAGAGTTTAGGAAAGAGGATAGGGGATTGGATAGGATAGAGGATAGGATAGGATAGAGGAGAGGATAGGATAGAGGATAGGATTAGGATTAGAGGATAGGATTGGATAGAGGATAGGATAGGATAGAGGATATGATAGGATAGAGGATAGGAAAGGTAGAGGATAGGATAGGATAGAGGATAGGATAGGATAGAGGATAGGATAGGATAGAGGATAGGATAGGATAGAGGATACGGATAGGATAGAGGATAGGTTAGAATAGAGGATAGAATAGAGGATAGGATAGGATAGAGGAGTAGGGTAGGATAGAGGATAGGATAATATAGAGGATAGGATAGGATAGAGGATAGGAAAGGATAGAGGATAGGATAGGATAGAGGATAGGATAGGATAGAGGATAGGATAGGAATAGAGGATAGGATAGAGGATAGGATAGGATAGAGGATAGGATAGGATAGAGGGATACGATAGGATAGAGGATAGGATAGGATAGAGGATAGGATAGGATAGGATAGAGGATAGGATAGGATAGACGATAGGATAGGATAGAGGAGAGGATAGGATAGAGGATAGGATAGGATAGAGGATAGGATAGGATAGAGGATAGGATAGAATAGATGATAGGATAGAGGATAGGATAGAGGATAGGATAGGACTCGAGGATAGGATAGGATAGAGGATAGGTAGGATAGAGGATAGGATAGGATAGAGGATACGATAGGATAGAGGATAGGATAGGATAGAGGATAGGATAGGATAGAGGATAGGAATAGAGGATAGGATATAATACAGAATAGGATAGGATTGAGTATAGGATGGGATAGAGGATAGGATAGAGAATAGGATAGGATAGAGGATAGGATAGGATAGAGGATAGGGTAGGATAGAGGATAGGATAATATAGAGGATAGGATAGGAGTAGAGGATAGGAAAGGATAGAGGAATAGGATAGGTTAGAGGATAGGATAGGATAGAGGGATAGGATAGAATAGATGATAGGATAGAGGATAGGATAGAGGATAGATAGGATCGAGGATAGGATAGGATAGAGGATAGGGATAGGATAGAGGATAGGATAGAGGAGAGGATAGGATAGAGGAGAGGATAGGATAGAGGATAGGATAGGATAGAGGATAGGATAGAGGATAGGATAGAGGATAGGATAGGATAGAGGATAGGATAGGATAGAGGGATAGGATAGGATAGAGGATAGGATAGGGTAGAGGATAGGATAGGATAGAGGATAGGATAGGATAGAGGATAGGATAGGATAGAGGATAGGATAGGATAGAGGATAGGATAGGGGATAGGATGGGATAGAGGTAGGGTAGAATTTTGGATAGGACACAGGATAGCATAGGATAGGGTATAGGATAAGATAGAGAAGAGGATAGGACAGAGGATATTATGGGGCAGAGGATAGCATAGTATAGAGGATATGATATGATAGAGGATAGGAAAGAGGATAGGATATAATACAGAATAGGATAGGATTGAGTATAGAATGGATATAGGATAGGCTAGGGTATTGGATAGGATAGAGGATAGGATAGGATAGAGGATAGGATAGGATAGAGGATAGGATAGGATAGAGGATAGGATAGGATAGAGGATAGGATAGGATAGATGATAGGATAGGATAGAGGATAGGATAGGATAGAGGAGAGGATAGGATAGAGGATAGGATAGGATAGAGGATAGGATAGGATAGAGGATAGGATAGGATAGAGTTTAGGAAAGAGGATAGGGGACTGGATAGGATAGAGGATAGGATAGGATAGGATAGGATAGAGGATAGAGGATAGGATAGGATAGAGGATAGGATAGGATAGAGGATATGATAGGATAGAGGATAGGATAGGATGGAGGAAGGATAGGATAGAGGACAGGATAGAATAGAGGATACTATAGGATAGAGGATAGGATAGGATAGAGGATAGGATAGGATAGAGGGTTGGGTAGAACTTGGATAGGACACAGGATAGCATAGGATAGAGGATAGGATAGGATAGAGGGTTGGGTTGAATTTGGATAGGACACAGCATAGCATAGGATAGAGTATAGGATAGGATAGAGAATAGGATAGGATAGAGGATATTATGGGGTAGAGGATAGCATAGTATAGAGGATATGATATGATACAGGATAGGAAAGAGGATAGGATATAATACAGAATTGGATAGGATTGAGTATAGGATGGGATAGAGGATAGGATAGAGGATAGGATAGGATAGAGAATAGGATAGGTTAGAGGATAGGGTAGGATAGAGGATAGGATAATATAGAGGATAGGATAGGATAGAGGATAGGATAGGATAGAGGATAGGATAGAGGATAGGATAGGGTAGAGGCTAGGATAGGATAGAGGATAGGATAGGATAGAGGATACGATATGATAGAGTATAGGAAAGAGGATAGGGGATTGGATAGGATAGAGGATAGGATAGGATAGGATAGGATAGAGGATAGGATAGGATAAGATAGAGGATAGGATAGGATAGAGGATAGGATAGGATAGAGCATAGGATAGGATAGAGGATAGGATAGGATAGAGGATAGGATTGGATAGAGGGTAGGATAGGATAGAGGATAGGATAGGATAGAGGATAGGATAGGATAGAGGATAGGATAGGATAGAGGATAGGATAGGATAGAGGATAGGATAGGATAGAGGATAGGATAGGATAGAGCATAGGATAGGATAGAGGATAGGATAGGATAGAGGATAGGATTGGATAGAGGGTAGGATAGGTTAGAGGATAGGATAGGACAGAGGATAGGATAGGATAGAGGATAGGATAGGATAGAGGATAGGATAGGATAGAGGATAGGATAGGATAGAGGATAGGATAGGATAAGATAGAGGATAGGATAGGATAGAGGATAGGATAGGATAGAGCATAGGATAGGATAGAGGATAGGATAGGATAGAGGGTAGGATTGGATAGAGGGTAGGATAGGATAGAGGATAGGATAGGATAGAGGATAGGATAGGATAGAGGATAGGATAGGATAGAGGATAGGATAGGATAGAGGATAGGATAGGATAGAGGATAGGATAGGATAGAGGATAGGATAGGATAGAGCATAGGATAGGATAGAGGATAGGATAGGATAGAGGATAGGATTGGATAGAGGGTAGGATAGGTTAGAGGATAGGATAGGACAGAGGATAGGATAGGATAGAGGATAGGATAGGATAGAGGATAGGATAGGATAGAGGATAGGATAGGATAGAGGATAGGATAGGATAGAGGATAGGATAGTATTGAGGATAGGATAGGATAGAGGAGAGGATAGGATAGAGGATAGGATAGGATAGAGGATAGGATAGGATAGAGGGTAGGATAGGATAGAGGATAGGGTAGGATAGAGGATAGGATAGGATAGAGGATAGGATAGACGATAGGATAGGATAGAGGATAAGATAGGATAGAGGGTAGGGTATAATTTGGATAGGATGCAGGATAGCATAGGATAGAGTATAGGATAGGGAATAGGATAGGATAGAGGATATTATAGGGTAGAGGATAGGATAGGATAGAGGATAGGATAGGATAGAGGGTAGGGTAGAATTTGGATAGGACACAGGATAGCATAGGATAGGGTATAGGATAGGATAGAGAAGAGGATAGGATAGAGGATATTATGGGGTAGAGGATAGCATAGTATAGAGGATATGATATGATAGAGGATAGGAAAGAGCATAGGATATAATACAGAATAGGATAGGATTGAGTACAGAATGGGATAGAGGATAGGATAGGGTATTGGATGGGATAGAGGATAGGATAGGATAGAGGATAGGATAGGATAGAGGATAGGATAGGATAGATGATAGGATAGGATAGAGGATAGGATAGGATAGAGGATAGGATAGAGGATAGGATAGGGTAGAGGCAAGGATAGGATAGAGGATAGGATAGGATAGAGGATAGGATAGGATAGAGGATAGGATAGGATAGAGGATAGGATAGGATAGAGGATAGGATAGGATAGAGGATAGGATAGGATAGAGGATAAAATAGGATAGAGGGTAGGGTAGAATTTGGATAGGACACAGGAAAGCATAGGATAGGGTATAGGATAGGATAGAGAAGAGGATAGGATAGAGGATATTATGGGGTAGAGGATAGCATAGTATAGAGGATATGATAGGATAGAGCATAGGATAGGATAGAGGATAGGATAGGATAGAGGGTAGGGTAGAATTTGGATAGGACACAGGATAGCATAGGATAGGGTATAGGATAGGATAGAGAAGAGGATAGGATAGAGGATATTATGGGGTAGAGGATAGCATAGTATAGAGGATATGATATGATAGAGGATAGGAAAGAGAATAGGATATAATACAGAATTGGATAGGATTGAGTATAGGATGGGATAGAGGATAGGATAGAGGATAGGATAGGGTAGAGGATAGGGTAGGATAGAGGATAGGATAATATAGAGGATAGGATAGGATAGAGGATAGGATAGGATAGAGGATAGGATAGAGGATAGGATAGGGTAGAGGGTAGGATAGGATAGAGGATAGGATAGGATAGAGGATACGATATGATAGAGTATAGGAAAGAGGATAGGGGATTGGATAGGATAGAGGATAGGATAGGATAGGATAGGATAAAGGATAGGATAGGATAGGACAGAGGATAGGATAGGATAGAGGATAGGATAGGATAGGATAGTGGATAGGATAGGATAGAGGATAGGATAGGATAGAGGATAGGATAGGATAGAGGATAGGATAGGATAGAGAATAGGATAGGATAGAGGATAGGATAGGATAGAGGATAGGATAGGATAGAGGATAGGTTAGAATAGAGGATAGAATAGAGGATAGGATAGGATAGAGGATAGGGTAGGATAGAGGATAGGATAATATAGAGGATAGGATAGGATAGAGGATAGGAAAGGATAGAGGATAGGATAGGATAGAGGATAGGATAGAATAGAGGATAGGATAGAATAGAGGATAGGATAGAGGATAGGATAGAGGATAGGATAGAGGATAGGATAGAGGATAGGATAGAGGATAGGATAGGATAGAGGATAGGATAGGATAGAGGATACGATATGATAGAGTATAGGAAAGAGGATAGGGGATTGGATAGGATAGAGGATAGGATAGGATAGAGGTTAGGATAGGATAGAGGGTAGGGTAGAATTTGGATAGGACACAGGATACCATAGGATAGGGTATAGGATAGGATAGAGAAGAGGATAGGATAGAGGATATTATGGGGTAGAGGATAGCATAGTATAGAGTATATGATATGATAGAGGATAGGAAAGAGCATAGGATATAATACAGAATAGGATAGGATTGAGTATAGAATGGGATAGAGGATAGGATAGGGTATTGGATGGGATAGAGGATAGGATAGGATAGAGGATAGGATAGGATAGAGGATAGGATAGGATAGATGATAGGATAGGATAGAGGATAGGATAGGATAGAGGATAGGATAGAGGATAGGATAGGGTAGAGGCAAGGATAGGATAGAAGATAGGATAGGATAGAGGATAAGGATAGGATAGAGGATAGGATAGGATAGAGGATAGGATAGGATAGAGGATAGGATAGGATAGAGGATAGGATAGGATAGAGGATAAAATAGGATAGAGGGTAGGGTAGAATTTGGATAGGACACAGGAAAGCATAGGATAGGGTATAGGATAGGATAGAGAAGAGGATAGGATAGAGGATATTATGGGGTAGAGGATAGCATAGTATAGAGGATATGATAGGATAGAGGATAGGATAGGATAGAGGTTAGGATAGGATAGAGGGTAGGGTAGAATTTGGATAGGACACAGGATAGCATAGGATAGGGTATAGGATAGGATAGAGAAGAGGATAGGATAGAGGATATTATGGGGTAGAGGGTAGCATAGTATAGAGGATATGATATGATAGAGGATAGGAAAGAGAATAGGATATAATACAGAATTGGATAGGATTGAGAATAGGATGGGATAGAGGATAGGATAGAGGATAGGATAGGATAGAGGATAGGATAGGGTAGAGGATAGGAAAGAGGATAGGATATAATACAGAATAGGATAGGATTGAGTATAGGATGGGATAGAGGATAGGATAGAGGATAGGATAGGATAGAGGATAGGATAGGGTAGAGGATAGGGTAGGATAGAGGATAGGATAGGATAGAGGGTAGGGTAGAATTTGGATAGGACACAGGATAGCATAGGATAGGGTATAGGATAGGATAGAGAAGAGGATAGGATAGAGGATATTATGGGGTAGAGGATAGCATAGTATAGAGGATATGATATGATAGAGGATAGGAAAGAGCATAGGATATAATACAGAATAGGATAGGATTGAGTATAGAATGGGATAGAGGATAGGATAGGGTATTGGATGGGATAGAGGATAGGATAGGATAGAGGATAGGATAGGATAGAGGATAGGATAGGATAGAGCATAGGATAGGATAGAGGATAGGATAGGATAGAGGATAGGATAGAGGATAGGATAGGGTAGAGGCAAGGATAGGATAGAGGATAGGATAGGATAGAGGATAGGATAGGATAGAGGATAGGATAGGATAGAGGATAGGATAGGATAGAGGATAGGATAGGATAGAGGATAGGATAGGATAGAGGATAGGATAGGATAGAGGATAGGATAGGATAGAGGATAGGATAGGATAGAGGATAGGATAGTATTGAGGATAGGATGGGATAGGGGATAGGATAGAGGATAGGATAGGATAGAGGATAGGATAGGGTAGAGGATAGGGTAGGATAGAGGATAGGATAATATAGAGGATAGGATAGGATAGAGGATAGGAAAGGATAGAGGATAGGATAGGATAGAGGATAGGATAGGATAGAGGATAGGATAGGATAGAGGATAGGATAGGATAGAGGATAGGTTAGAATAGAGGATAGAATAGAGGATAGGATAGGATAGAGGATAGGGTAGGATAGAGGATAGGATAATATAGAGGATAGGATAGGATAGAGGATAGGAAAGGATAGAGGATAGGATAGGATAGAGGATAGGATAGAATAGAGGATAGGATAGAATAGAGGATAGGATAGAGGATAGGATAGAGGATAGGATAGAGGATAGGATAGAGGATAGGATAGGATAGAGGATAGGATAGGATAGAGGATACGATATGATAGAGTATAGGAAAGAGGATAGGGGATTGGATAGGATAGAGGATAGGATAGGATAGGATAGGATAGAGGTTAGGATAGGATAGAGGGTAGGGTAGAATTTGGATAGGACACAGGATAGCATAGGATAGGGTATAGGATAGGATAGAGAAGAGGATAGGATAGAGGATATTATGGGGTAGAGGGTAGCATAGTATAGAGGATATGATATGATAGAGGATAGGAAAGAGAATAGGATATAATACAGAATTGGATAGGATTGAGAATAGGATGGGATAGAGGATAGGATAGAGGATAGGATAGGATAGAGGATAGGATAGGGTAGAGGATAGGAAAGAGGATAGGATATAATACAGAATAGGATAGGATTGAGTATAGGATGGGATAGAGGATAGGATAGAGGATAGGATAGGATAGAGGATAGGATAGGGTAGAGGATAGGGTAGGATAGAGGATAGGATAGGATAGAGGGTAGGGTAGAATTTGGATAGGACACAGGATAGCATAGGATAGGGTATAGGATAGGATAGAGAAGAGGATAGGATAGAGGATATTATGGGGTAGAGGATAGCATAGTATAGAGGATATGATATGATAGAGGATAGGAAAGAGCATAGGATATAATACAGAATAGGATAGGATTGAGTATAGAATGGGATAGAGGATAGGATAGGGTATTGGATGGGATAGAGGATAGGATAGGATAGAGGATAGGATAGGATAGAGGATAGGATAGGATAGATGATAGGATAGGATAGAGGATAGGATAGGATAGAGGATAGGATAGAGGATAGGATAGGGTAGAGGCAAGGATAGGATAGAGGATAGGATAGGATAGAGGATAGGATAGGATAGAGGATAGGATAGGATAGAGGATAGGATAGGATAGAGGATAGGATAGGATAGAGGATAGGATAGGATAGAGGATAGGATAGGATAGAGGATAGGATAGGATAGAGGATAAAATAGGATAGAGGGTAGGGTAGAATTTCGATAGGACACAGGAAAGCATAGGATAGGGTATAGGATAGGATAGAGAAGAGGATAGGATAGAGGATATTATGGGGTAGAGGATAGCATAGTATAGAGGTTATGATAGGATAGAGGATAGGATAGGATAGAGGCTAGGATAGGATAGAGGGTAGGGTAGAATTTGGATAGGACACAGGATAGCATAGGATAGGGTATAGGATAGGATAGAGAAGGGGATAGGATAGAGGATATTATGGGGTAGAGGATAGCATAGTATAGAGGATATGATATGATAGAGGATAGGAAAGAGAATAGGATATAATACAGAATTGGATAGGATTGAGTATAGGATGGGATAGAGGATAGGATAGAGGATAGGATAGGATAGAGGATAGGATAGGGTAGAGGATAGGGTAGGATAGAGGATAGGATAATATAGAGGATAGGATAGGATAGAGGATAGGATAGGATAGAGGATAGGATAGAGGATAGGATAGGGTAGAGGGTAGGATAGGATAGAGGATAGGATAGGATAGAGGATACGATATGATAGAGTATAGGAAAGAGGATAGGGGATTGGATAGGATAGAGGATAGGATAGGATAGGATAGGATAAAGGATAGGATAGGATAGGATAGAGGATATGATAGGATAGAGGATAGGATAGGATAGGATAGAGGATAGGATAGGATAGAGGATAGGATAGGATAGAGCATAGGATAGGATAGAGGATAGGATAGGATAGAGGATAGGATTGGATAGAGGGTAGGATAGGTTAGAGGATAGGATAGGATAGAGGATAGGATAGGATAGAGGATAGGATAGGATAGAGGATAGGATAGGATAGAGGATAGGATAGGATAGAGGATAGGATAGGATAGAGGATAGGATAGGATAGAGGATAGGATAGGATAGTGGATAGGATAGGATAGAGGATAGGATAGTATTGAGGATAGGATGGGATAGGGGATAGGATAGAGGATAGGATAGGATAGAGGATAGGATAGGGTAGAGGATAGGGTAGGATAGAGGATAGGATAATATAGAGGATAGGATAGGATAGAGGATAGGAAAGGATAGAGGATAGGATAGGATAGAGGATAGGATAGGATAGAGGATAGGATAGGATAGAGGATAGGTTAGAATAGAGGATAGAATAGAGGATAGGATAGGATAGAGGATAGGGTAGGATAGAGGATAGGATAATATAGAGGATAGGATAGGATAGAGGATAGGAAAGGATAGAGGATAGGATAGGATAGAGGATAGGATAGAATAGAGGATAGGATAGAATAGAGGATAGGATAGAGGATAGGATAGAGGATAGGATAGAGGATAGGATAGAGGATAGGATAGGATAGAGGATAGGATAGGATAGAGGATACGATATGATAGAGTATAGGAAAGAGGATAGGGGATTGGATAGGATAGAGGATAGGATAGGATAGGATAGGATAGAGGTTAGGATAGGATAGAGGGTAGGGTAGAATTTGGATAGGACACAGGATAGCATAGGATAGGGTATAGGATAGGATAGAGAAGAGGATAGGATAGAGGATATTATGGGGTAGAGGATAGCATAGTATAGAGGATATGATATGATAGAGGATAGGAAAGAGGATAGGATATAATACAGAATTGGATAGGATTGAGTATAGGATGGGATAGAGGATAGGATAGAGGATAGGATAGGATAGAGGATAGGATAGGGTAGAGGATAGGGTAGGATAGAGTATAGGATAATATAGAGGATAGGATAGAGGATAGGATAGGATAGGATAGGATAGAGGATAGGATAGGATAGGATAGAGGATAGGATAGGATAGAGGATAGGATAGGATAGAGCATAGGATAGGATAGAGGATAGGATAGGATAGAGGATAGGATTGGATAGAGGGTAGGATAGGTTAGAGGATAGGATAGGATAGAGGATAGGATAGGATAGAGGATAGGATAGGATTGAGGATAGGATAGGATAGAGGATAGGATAGGATAGAGGATAGGATAGGATAGAGGATAGGATAGGATAGAGGATAGGATAGTATTGAGGATAGGATTGGATAGAGGATAGGATAGAGGATAGGATAGAGGATAGGATAGGATAGAGGATAGGATAGGATAGAGGATAGGATAGGATAGAGGATAGGATAGGATAGAGGATAAAATAGGATAGAGGGTAGGGTAGAATTTCGATAGGACACAGGAAAGCATAGGATAGGGTATAGGATAGGATAGAGAAGAGGATAGGATAGAGGATATTATGGGGTAGAGGATAGCATAGTATAGAGGTTATGATAGGATAGAGGATAGGATAGGATAGAGGCTAGGATAGGATAGAGGGTAGGGTAGAATTTGGATAGGACACAGGATAGCATAGGATAGGGTATAGGATAGGATAGAGAAGGGGATAGGATAGAGGATATTATGGGGTAGAGGATAGCATAGTATAGAGGATATGATATGATAGAGGATAGGAAAGAGAATAGGATATAATACAGAATTGGATAGGATTGAGTATAGGATGGGATAGAGGATAGGATAGAGGATAGGATAGGATAGAGGATAGGATAGGGTAGAGGATAGGGTAGGATAGAGGATAGGATAATATAGAGGATAGGATAGGATAGAGGATAGGATAGGATAGAGGATAGGATAGAGGATAGGATAGGGTAGAGGGTAGGATAGGATAGAGGATAGGATAGGATAGAGGATACGATATGATAGAGTATAGGAAAGAGGATAGGGGATTGGATAGGATAGAGGATAGGATAGGATAGGATAGGATAAAGGATAGGATAGGATAGGATAGAGGATAGGATAGGATAGGATAGAGGATAGGATAGGATAGAGGATAGGATAGGATAGAGCATAGGATAGGATAGAGGATAGGATAGGATAGAGGATAGGATTGGATAGAGGGTAGGATAGGTTAGAGGATAGGATAGGATAGAGGATAGGATAGGATAGAGGATAGGATAGGATAGAGGATAGGATAGGATAGAGGATAGGATAGGATAGAGGATAGGATAGGATAGAGGATAGGATAGGATAGAGGATAGGATAGGATAGAGGATAGGATAGGATAGAGGATAGGATAGTATTGAGGATAGGATGGGATAGGGGATAGGATAGAGGATAGGATAGGATAGAGGATAGGATAGGGTAGAGGATAGGGTAGGATAGAGGATAGGATAATATAGAGGATAGGATAGGATAGAGGATAGGAAAGGATAGAGGATAGGATAGGATAGAGGATAGGATAGGATAGAGGATAGGATAGGATAGAGGATAGGATAGGATAGAGGATAGGTTAGAATAGAGGATAGAATAGAGGATAGGATAGGATAGAGGATAGGGTAGGATAGAGGATAGGATAATATAGAGGATAGGATAGGATAGAGGATAGGATAGGATAGAGGATAGGATTGGATAGAGGGTAGGATAGGTTAGAGGATAGGATAGGATAGAGGATAGGATAGGATAGAGGATAGGATAGGATAGAGGATAGGATAGGATAGAGGATAGGATAGGATAGAGGATAGGATAGGATAGAGGATAGGATAGGATAGAGGATAGGATAGGATAGAGGATAGGATAGGATAGAGGATAGGATAGTATTGAGGATAGGATGGGATAGGGGATAGGATAGAGGATAGGATAGGATAGAGGATAGGATAGGGTAGAGGATAGGGTAGGATAGAGGATAGGATAATATAGAGGATAGGATAGGATAGAGGATAGGAAAGGATAGAGGATAGGATAGGATAGAGGATAGGATAGGATAGAGGATAGGATAGGATAGAGGATAGGATAGGATAGAGGATAGGTTAGAATAGAGGATAGAATAGAGGATAGGATAGGATAGAGGATAGGGTAGGATAGAGGATAGGATAATATAGAGGATAGGATAGGATAGAGGATAGGATAGGATAGAGGATAGGATTGGATAGAGGGTAGGATAGGTTAGAGGATAGGATAGGATAGAGGATAGGATAGGATAGAGGATAGGATAGGATAGAGGATAGGATAGGATAGAGGATAGGATAGGATAGAGGATAGGATAGGATAGAGGATAGGATAGGATAGAGGATAGGATAGGATAGAGGATAGGATAGGATAGAGGATAGGATAGTATTGAGGATAGGATGGGATAGGGGATAGGATAGAGGATAGGATAGGATAGAGGATAGGATAGGGTAGAGGATAGGGTAGGATAGAGGATAGGATAATATAGAGGATAGGATAGGATAGAGGATAGGAAAGGATAGAGGATAGGATAGGATAGAGGATAGGATAGGATAGAGGATAGGATAGGATAGAGGATAGGATAGGATAGAGGATAGGTTAGAATAGAGGATAGAATAGAGGATAGGATAGGATAGAGGATAGGGTAGGATAGAGGATAGGATAATATAGAGGATAGGATAGGATAGAGGATAGGAAAGGATAGAGGATAGGATAGGATAGAGGATAGGATAGAATAGAGGATAGGATAGAATAGAGGATAGGATAGAGGATAGGATAGAGGATAGGATAGAGGATAGGATAGAGGATAGGATAGGATAGAGGATAGGATAGGATAGAGGATACGATATGATAGAGTATAGGAAAGAGGATAGGGGATTGGATAGGATAGAGGATAGGATAGGATAGGATAGGATAGAGGTTAGGATAGGATAGAGGGTAGGGTAGAATTTGGATAGGACACAGGATAGCATAGGATAGGGTATAGGATAGGATAGAGAAGAGGATAGGATAGAGGATATTATGGGGTAGAGGATAGCATAGTATAGAGGATATGATATGATAGAGGATAGGAAAGAGGATAGGATATAATACAGAATTGGATAGGATTGAGTATAGGATGGGATAGAGGATAGGATAGAGGATAGGATAGGATAGAGGATAGGATAGGGTAGAGGATAGGGTAGGATAGAGTATAGGATAATATAGAGGATAGGATAGAGGATAGGATAGGATAGGATAGGATAGAGGATAGGATAGGATAGGATAGAGGATAGGATAGGATAGAGGATAGGATAGGATAGAGCATAGGATAGGATAGAGGATAGGATAGGATAGAGGATAGGATTGGATAGAGGGTAGGATAGGTTAGAGGATAGGATAGGATAGAGGATAGGATAGGATAGAGGATAGGATAGGATTGATAATAGGATAGGATAGAGGATAGGATAGGATAGAGGATAGGATAGGATAGAGGATAGGATAGGATAGAGGATAGGATAGTATTGAGGATAGGATTGGATAGAGGATAGGATAGAGGATAGGATAGAGGATAGGATAGGATAGAGGATAGGATAGGGTAGAGGATAGGGTAGGATAGAGGATAGGATAATATAGAGGATAGGATAGGATAGAGGATAGGAAAGGACAGAGGATAGGATAGGATAGAGGATAGGATAGGATAGAGGATAGGATAGGATAGAGGATAGGATAGGATAGAGGATAGGTTAGAATAGAGGATAGAATAGAGGATAGGATAGGATAGAGGATAGGGTAGGATAGAGGATAGGATAATATAGAGGATAGGATAGGATAGAGGATAGGAAAGGATAGAGGATAGGATAGGATAGAGGATAGGATAGAATAGAGGATAGGATAGAATAGAGGATAGGATAGAGGATAGGATAGAGGATAGGATAGAGGATAGGATAGGATAGAGGATAGGATAGGATAGAGGATAGGATAGGATAGAGGATAGGATTGGATAGAGGGTAGGATAGGTTAGAGGATAGGATAGGACAGAGGATAGGATAGGATAGAGGAGAGGATAGGATAGGATAGAGGACAGGATAGGATAGAGGATATTATAGGATAGAGGATACGATATGATAGAGTTTAGGAAAGAGGATAGGGGATTGGATAGGATAGAGGATAGGATAGGATAGAGGAGAGGATAGGATAGAGGATAGGATAGGATAGAGGATAGGATAGGATAGAGGATAGGATAGGGTAGAGGGTAGGATAGGATAGAGGATAGGATAGGATAGAGGATAGGATAGGATAGAGGATAGGATAGGATAGAGGGTTGGGTAGAATTTGGATAGGACACAGGATAGCATAGGATAGAGGATAGGATAGGATAGAGGGTTGGGTAGAATTTGGATAGGACACAGGATAGCATAGGATAGAGTATAGGATAGGATAGAGAATAGGATAGGATAGAGGATATTATGGGGTAGAGGATAGGATAGGATAGAGGATATGATATGATAGAGGATAGGAAAGAAGTTAGGATATAATACAGGATAGGATAGTATTGAGTATAGAATGGGATGGAGGATAGGATAGAGGATAGGATAGGATAGAGGATAGGATAGGATAGAGGATAGGATAGGATAGAGGATAGGATAGGATAGAGGATAGGATAGGATAGAGGATAGGATAGGATAGAGGATAGGATAGGATAGAGGATAGGATAGGATAGAGGATAGGATAGGATAGAGGATAGGATAGGATAGAGGATAGGATAGGATAGAGGATACGATAGGATAGAGGATAGGATAGGATAGAGGATAGGATAGGATAGAGGATAGGAAAGAGGATAGGATAAAATACAGAATAGGATAGGATTGAGTATAGGATGGGATAGAGGATAGGATAGAGAATAGGATAGGATAGAGGATAGGATAGGATAGAGGATAGGGTAGGATAGAGGATAGGATAATATAGAGGATAGGATAGGATAGAGGATAGGAAAGGATAGAGGATAGGATAGGTTAGAGGATAGGATAGGATAGAGGATAGGATAGAATAGATGATAGGATAGAGGATAGGATAGAGGATAGGATAGGATCGAGGATAGGATAGGATAGAGGATAGGATAGGATAGAGGATAGGATAGAGGAGAGGATAGGATAGAGGATAGGATAGGATAGAGGATAGGATAGGATAGAGGATAGGATATAGGATAGGATAGGATAGAGGATAGGATAGGATAGAGGATAGGATAGGATAGAGGATAGGATAGGGTAGAGGATAGGATAGGATAGAGGATAGGATAGGATAGAGGATAGGATAGGATAGAGGATAGGATAGGATAGAGGATAGGATAGGATAGAGGGTAGGGTAGAATTTGGATAGGACACAGGATAGCATAGGATAGGGTATAGGATAAGATAGAGAAGATGATAGGACAGAGGATATTATGGGGCAGAAAGATAGCATAGTATAGAGGATATGATATGATAGAGGATAGGAAAGAGGATAGGATATAATACAGAATAGGATAGGATTGAGTATAGAATGGGATATAGGATAGGCTAGGGTATTGGATAGGATAGAGGATAGGATAGGATAGAGGATAGGATAGGATAGAGGATAGGATAGGATAGAGGATAGGATAGGATAGAGGATAGGATAGGATAGATGATAGGATAGGATAGAGGATAGGATAGGATAGAGGAGAGGATAGGATAGAGGATAGGATAGGATAGAGGATAGGATAGGATAGAGGATAGGATAGGATAGAGGATACGATATGATAGAGTTTAGGAAAGAGGATAGGGGACTGGATAGGATAGAGGATAGGATAGGATAGGATAGGATAGAGGATAGAGGATAGGATAGGATAGAGGATAGCATAGGATAGAGGATAGGATAGGATAGAGGGTTGGGTTGAATTTGGATAGGACACAGCATAGCATAGGATAGAGTATAGGATAGGATAGAGAATAGGATAGGATAGAGGATATTATGGGGTAGAGGATAGCATAGTATAGAGGATATGATATGATAGAGGATAGGAAAGAGGATAGGATATAATACAGAATTGGATAGGATTGAGTATAGGATGGGATAGAGGATAGGATAGAGGATAGGATAGGATAGAGAATAGGATAGGGTAGAGGATAGGGTAGGATAGAGGATAGGATAATATAGAGGATAGGATAGGATAGAGGATAGGATAGGATAGAGGATAGGATAGACGATAGGATAGGGTAGAGGCTAGGATAGGATAGAGGATAGGATAGGATAGAGGATACGATATGATAGAGTATAGGAAAGAGGATAGGGGATTGGATAGGATAGAGGATAGGATAGGATAGGATAGGATAGAGGATAGGATAGGATAAGATAGAGGATAGGATAGGATAGAGGATATGATAGGATAGAGCATAGGATAGGATAGAGGATAGGATAGGATAGAGGATAGGATTGGATAGAGGGTAGGATAGGTTAGAGGATAGGATAGGATAGAGGATAGGATAGGATAGAGGATAGGATAGTATTGAGGATAGGATAGGATAGAGGAGAGGATAGGATAGAGGATAGGATAGGATAGAGGATAGGATAGGATAGAGGGTAGGATAGGATAGAGGATAGGGTAGGATAGAGGATAGGATAGGATAGAGGATAGGATAGACGATAGGATAGGATAGAGGATAAGATAGGATAGAGGGTAGGGTATAATTTGGATAGGATGCAGGATAGCATAGGACAGAGTATAGGATAGGGAATAGGATAGGATAGAGGATAGGATAGGATAGAGGATAGGATAGGATAGAGGATAAAATAGGATAGAGGGTAGGGTAGAATTTGGATAGGACACAGGAAAGCATAGGATAGGGTATAGGATAGGATAGAGAAGAGGATAGGATAGAGGATATTATGGGGTAGAGGATAGCATAGTATAGAGGATATGATAGGATAGAGGATAGGATAGGATAGAGGATAGGATAGGATAGAGGGTAGGGTAGAATTTGGATAGGACACAGGATAGCATAGGATAGGGTATAGGATAGGATAGAGAAGAGGATAGGATAGAGGATATTATGGGGTAGAGGATAGCATAGTATAGAGGATATGATATGATAGAGGATAGGAAAGAGAATAGGATATAATACAGAATTGGATAGGATTGAGTATAGGATGGGATAGAGGATAGGATAGAGGATAGGATAGGATAGAGGATAGGATAGGGTAGAGGATAGGGTAGGATAGAGGATAGGATAATATAGAGGATAGGATAGGATAGAGGATAGTATAGGATAGAGGATAGGATAGAGGATAGGATAGGGTAGGGGGTAGGATAGGATAGAGGATAGGATAGGATAGAGGATACGATATGATAGAGTATAGGAAAGAGGATAGGGGATTGGATAGGATAGAGGATAGGATAGGATAGGATAGGATAAAGGATAGGATAGGATAGGACAGAGGATAGGATAGGATAGAGGATAGGATAGGATAGGATAGTGGATAGGATAGGATAGAGGATAGGATAGGATAGAGGATAGGATAGGATAGAGGATAGGATAGGATAGAGAATAGGATAGGATAGAGGATAGGATAGGATAGAGGATAGGATAGGATAGAGGATAGGTTAGAATAGAGGATAGAATAGAGGATAGGATAGGATAGAGGATAGGGTAGGATAGAGGATAGGATAATATAGAGGATAGGATAGGATAGAGGATAGGAAAGGATAGAGGATAGGATAGGATAGAGGATAGGATAGAATAGAGGATAGGATAGAATAGAGGATAGGATAGAGGATAGGATAGAGGATAGGATAGAGGATAGGATAGGATAGAGGATACGATATGATAGAGTATAGGAAAGAGGATAGGGGATTGGATAGGATAGAGGATAGGATAGGATAGAGGTTAGGATAGGATAGAGGGTAGGGTAGAATTTGGATAGGACACAGGATACCATAGGATAGGGTATAGGATAGGATAGAGAAGAGGATAGGATAGAGGATATTATGGGGTAGAGGATAGCATAGTATAGAGTATATGATATGATAGAGGATAGGAAAGAGCATAGGATATAATACAGAATAGGATAGGATTGAGTATAGAATGGGATAGAGGATAGGATAGGGTATTGGATGGGATAGAGGATAGGATAGGATAGAGGATAGGATAGGATAGAGGATAGGATAGGATAGATGATAGGACAGGATAGAGGATAGGATAGAGGATAGGATAGGGTAGAGGCAAGGATAGGATAGAGGATAGGATAGGATAGAGGATAAGGATAGGATAGAGGATAGGATAGGATAGAGGATAGGATAGGATAGAGGATAGGATAGGATAGAGGATAGGATAGGATAGAGGATAAAATAGGATAGAGGGTAGGGTAGAATTTGGATAGGACACAGGAAAGCATAGGATAGGGTATAGGATAGGATAGAGAAGAGGATAGGATAGAGGATATTATGGGGTAGAGGATAGCATAGTATAGAGGATATGATAGGATAGAGGATAGGATAGGATAGAGGATAGGATAGGATAGAGGGTAGGGTAGAATTTGGATAGGACACAGGATAGCATAGGATAGGGTATAGGATAGGATAGAGAAGAGGATAGGATAGAGGATATTATGGGGTAGAGGATAGCATAGTATAGAGGATATGATATGATAGAGGATAGGAAAGAGAATAGGATATAATACAGAATTGGATAGGATTGAGAATAGGATGGGATAGAGGATAGGATAGAGGATAGGATAGGATAGGAGGATAGGATAGGGTAGAGGATAGGGTAGGATAGAGGATAGGATAATATAGAGGATAGGATAGGATAGAGGATAGGATAGGATAGAGGATAGGATAGAGGATAGGATAGGGTAGAGGGTAGGATAGGATAGAGGATAGGATAGGATAGAGGATAGGAAAGGATAGAGGATAGGATAGGATAGAGGATAGGATAGAATAGAGGATAGGATAGAATAGAGGATAGGATAGAGGATAGGATAGAGGATAGGATAGAGGATAGGATAGAGGATAGGATAGGATAGAGGATAGGATAGGATAGAGGATACGATATGATAGAGTATAGGAAAGAGGATAGGGGATTGGATAGGATAGAGGATAGGATAGGATAGGATAGGATAGAGGTTAGGATAGGATAGAGGGTAGGGTAGAATTTGGATAGGACACAGGATAGCATAGGATAGGGTATAGGATAGGATAGAGAAGAGGATAGGATAGAGGATATTATGGGGTAGAGGGTAGCATAGTATAGAGGATATGATATGATAGAGGATAGGAAAGAGAATAGGATATAATACAGAATTGGATAGGATTGAGAATAGGATGGGATAGAGGATAGGATAGAGGATAGGTTAGGATAGAGGATAGGATAGGGTAGAGGATAGGAAAGAGGATAGGATATAATACAGAATAGGATAGGATTGAGTATAGGATGGGATAGAGGATAGGATAGAGGATAGGATAGGATAGAGGATAGGATAGGGTAGAGGATAGGGTAGGATAGAGGATAGGATAGGATAGAGGGTAGGGTAGAATTTGGATAGGACACAGGATAGCATAGGATAGGGTATAGGATAGGATAGAGAAGAGGATAGGATAGAGGATATTATGGGGTAGAGGATAGCATAGTATAGAGGATATGATATGATAGAGGATAGGAAAGAGCATAGGATATAATACAGAATAGGATAGGATTGAGTATAGAATGGGATAGAGGATAGGATAGGGTATTGGATGGGATAGAGGATAGGATAGGATAGAGGATAGGATAGGATAGAGGATAGGATAGGATAGATGATAGGATAGGATAGAGGATAGGATAGGATAGAGGATAGGATAGAGGATAGGATAGGGTAGAGGCAAGGATAGGATAGAGGATAGGATAGGATAGAGGATAGGATAGGATAGAGGATAGGATAGGATAGAGGATAGGATAGGATAGAGGATAGGATAGGATAGAGGATAGGATAGGATAGAGGATAGGATAGGATAGAGGATAGGATAGGATAGAGGATAAAATAGGATAGAGGGTAGGGTAGAATTTCGATAGGACACAGGAAAGCATAGGATAGGGTATAGGATAGGATAGAGAAGAGGATAGGATAGAGGATATTATGGGGTAGAGGATAGCATAGTATAGAGGTTATGATAGGATAGAGGATAGGATAGGATAGAGGCTAGGATAGGATAGAGGGTAGGGTAGAATTTGGATAGGACACAGGATAGCATAGGATAGGGTATAGGATAGGATAGAGAAGGGGATAGGATAGAGGATATTATGGGGTAGAGGATAGCATAGTATAGAGGATATGATATGATAGAGGATAGGAAAGAGAATAGGATATAATACAGAATTGGATAGGATTGAGTATAGGATGGGATATAGGATAGGATAGAGGATAGGATAGGATAGAGGATAGGATAGGGTAGAGGATAGGGTAGGATAGAGGATAGGATAATATAGAGGATAGGATAGGATAGAGGATAGGATAGGATAGAGGATAGGATAGAGGATAGGATAGGGTAGAGGGTAGGATAGGATAGAGGATAGGATAGGATAGAGGATACGATATGATAGAGTATAGGAAAGAGGATAGGGGATTGGATAGGATAGAGGATAGGATAGGATAGGATAGGATAAAGGATAGGATAGGATAGGATAGAGGATATGATAGGATAGAGGATAGGATAGGATAGGATAGAGGATAGGATAGGATAGAGGATAGGATAGGATAGAGCATAGGATAGGATAGAGGATAGGATAGGATAGAGGATAGGATTGGATAGAGGGTAGGATAGGTTAGAGGATAGGATAGGATAGAGGATAGGATAGGATAGAGGATAGGAGAGGATAGAGGATAGGATAGGATAGAGGATAGGATAGGATAGAGGATAGGATAGGATAGAGGATAGGATAGGATAGAGGATAGGATAGGATAGAGGATAGGATAGGATAGAGGATAGGATAGTATTGAGGATAGGATGGGATAGGGGATAGGATAGAGGATAGGATAGGATAGAGGATAGGATAGGGTAGAGGATAGGGTAGGATAGAGGATAGGATAATATAGAGGATAGGATAGGATAGAGGATAGGAAAGGATAGAGGATAGGATAGGATAGAGGATAGGATAGGATAGAGGATAGGATAGGATAGAGGATAGGATAGGATAGAGGATAGGTTAGAATAGAGGATAGAATAGAGGATAGGATAGGATAGAGGATAGGGTAGGATAGAGGATAGGATAATATAGAGGATAGGATAGGATAGAGGATAGGAAAGGATAGAGGATAGGATAGGATAGAGGATAGGATAGAATAGAGGATAGGATAGAATAGAGGATAGGATAGAGGATAGGATAGAGGATAGGATAGAGGATAGGATAGAGGATAGGATAGGATAGAGGATAGGATAGGATAGAGGATACGATATGATAGAGTATAGGAAAGAGGATAGGGGATTGGATAGGATACAGGATAGGATAGGATAGGATAGGATAGAGGTTAGGATAGGATAGAGGGTAGGGTAGAATTTGGATAGGACACAGGATAGCATAGGATAGGGTATAGGATAGGATAGAGAAGAGGATAGGATAGAGGATATTATGGGGTAGAGGATAGCATAGTATAGAGGATATGATATGATAGAGGATAGGAAAGAGGATAGGATATAATACAGAATTGGATAGGATTGAGTATAGGATGGGATAGAGGATAGGATAGAGGATAGGATAGGATAGAGGATAGGATAGGGTAGAGGATAGGGTAGGATAGAGTATAGGATAATATAGAGGATAGGATAGAGGATAGGATAGGATAGGATAGGATAGAGGATAGGATAGGATAGGATAGAGGATAGGATAGGATAGAGGATAGGATAGGATAGAGCATAGGATAGGATAGAGGATAGGATAGGATAGAGGATAGGATTGGATAGAGGGTAGGATAGGTTAGAGGATAGGATAGGATAGAGGATAGGATAGGATAGAGGATAGGATAGGATTGAGGATAGGATAGGATAGAGGATAGGATAGGATAGAGGATAGGATAGGATAGAGGATAGGATAGGATAGAGGATAGGATAGTATTGAGGATAGGATTGGATAGAGGATAGGATAGAGGATAGGATAGAGGATAGGATAGGATAGAGGATAGGATAGGGTAGAGGATAGGGTAGGATAGAGGATAGGATAATATAGAGGATAGGATAGGATAGAGGATAGGAAAGGACAGAGGATAGGATAGGATAGAGGATAGGATAGGATAGAGGATAGGATAGGATAGAGGATAGGATAGGATAGAGGATAGGTTAGAATAGAGGATAGAATAGAGGATAGGATAGGATAGAGGATAGGGTAGGATAGAGGATAGGATAATATAGAGGATAGGATAGGATAGAGGATAGGAATGGATAGAGGATAGGATAGGATAGAGGATAGGATAGAATAGAGGATAGGATAGAATAGAGGATAGGATAGAGGATAGGATAGAGGATAGGATAGAGGATAGGATAGGATAGAGGATAGGATAGGATAGAGGATAGGATAGGATAGAGGATAGGATTGGATAGAGGGTAGGATAGGTTAGAGGATAGGATAGGACAGAGGATAGGATAGGATAGAGGAGAGGATAGGATAGGATAGAGGACAGGATAGGATAGAGGATATTATAGGATAGAGGATACGATATGATAGAGTTTAGGAAAGAGGATAGGGGATTGGATAGGATAGAGGATAGGATAGGATAGAGGAGAGGATAGGATAGAGGATAGGATAGGATAGAGGATAGGATAGGATAGAGGATAGGATAGGGTAGAGGGTAGGATAGGATAGAGGATAGGATAGGATAGAGGATAGGATAGGATAGAGGATAGGATAGGATAGAGGGTTGGGTAGAATTTGGATAGGACACAGGATAGCATAGGATAGAGGATAGGATAGGATAGAGGGTTGGGTAGAATTTGGATAGGACACAGGATAGCATAGGATAGAGTATAGGATAGGATAGAGAATAGGATAGGATAGAGGATATTATGGGGTAGAGGATAGGATAGGATAGAGGATATGATATGATAGAGGATAGGAAAGAAGTTAGGATATAATACAGGATAGGATAGTATTGAGTATAGAATGGGATGGAGGATAGGATAGAGGATAGGATAGGATAGAGGATAGGATAGGATAGAGGATAGGATAGGATAGAGGATAGGATAGGATAGAGGATAGGATAGGATAGAGGATAGGATAGGATAGAGGATAGGATAGGATAGAGGATAGGATAGGATAGAGGATAGGATAGGATAGAGGATAGGATAGGATAGAGGATAGGATAGGATAGAGGATACGATAGGATAGAGGATAGGATAGGATAGAGGATAGGATAGGATAGAGGATAGGAAAGAGGATAGGATAAAATACAGAATAGGATAGGATTGAGTATAGGATGGGATAGAGGATAGGATAGAGAATAGGATAGGATAGAGGATAGGATAGGATAGAGGATAGGGTAGGATAGAGGATAGGATAATATAGAGGATAGGATAGGATAGAGGATAGGAAAGGATAGAGGATAGGATAGGTTAGAGGATAGGATAGGATAGAGGATAGGATAGAATAGATGATAGGATAGAGGATAGGATAGAGGATAGGATAGGATCGAGGATAGGATAGGATAGAGGATAGGATAGGATAGAGGATAGGATAGAGGAGAGGATAGGATAGAGGATAGGATAGGATAGAGGATAGGATAGGATAGAGGATAGGATATAGGATAGGATAGGATAGAGGATAGGATAGGATAGAGGATAGGATAGGATAGAGGATAGGATAGGGTAGAGGATAGGATAGGATAGAGGATAGGATAGGATAGAGGATAGGATAGGATAGAGGATAGGATAGGATAGAGGATAGGATAGGATAGAGGGTAGGGTAGAATTTGGATAGGACACAGGATAGCATAGGATAGGGTATAGGATAAGATAGAGAAGATGATAGGACAGAGGATATTATGGGGCAGAAAGATAGCATAGTATAGAGGATATGATATGATAGAGGATAGGAAAGAGGATAGGATATAATACAGAATAGGATAGGATTGAGTATAGAATGGGATATAGGATAGGCTAGGGTATTGGATAGGATAGAGGATAGGATAGGATAGAGGATAGGATAGGATAGAGGATAGGATAGGATAGAGGATAGGATAGGATAGAGGATAGGATAGGATAGATGATAGGATAGGATAGAGGATAGGATAGGATAGAGGAGAGGATAGGATAGAGGATAGGATAGGATAGAGGATAGGATAGGATAGAGGATAGGATAGGATAGAGGATACGATATGATAGAGTTTAGGAAAGAGGATAGGGGACTGGATAGGATAGAGGATAGGATAGGATAGGATAGGATAGAGGATAGAGGATAGGATAGGATAGAGGATAGCATAGGATAGAGGATAGGATAGGATAGAGGGTTGGGTTGAATTTGGATAGGACACAGCATAGCATAGGATAGAGTATAGGATAGGATAGAGAATAGGATAGGATAGAGGATATTATGGGGTAGAGGATAGCATAGTATAGAGGATATGATATGATAGAGGATAGGAAAGAGGATAGGATATAATACAGAATTGGATAGGATTGAGTATAGGATGGGATAGAGGATAGGATAGAGGATAGGATAGGATAGAGAATAGGATAGGGTAGAGGATAGGGTAGGATAGAGGATAGGATAATATAGAGGATAGGATAGGATAGAGGATAGGATAGGATAGAGGATAGGATAGAGGATAGGATAGGGTAGAGGCTAGGATAGGATAGAGGATAGGATAGGATAGAGGATACGATATGATAGAGTATAGGAAAGAGGATAGGGGATTGGATAGGATAGAGGATAGGATAGGATAGGATAGGATAGAGGATAGGATAGGATAAGATAGAGGATAGGATAGGATAGAGGATATGATAGGATAGAGCATAGGATAGGATAGAGGATAGGATAGGATAGAGGATAGGATTGGATAGAGGGTAGGATAGGTTAGAGGATAGGATAGGATAGAGGATAGGATAGGATAGAGGATAGGATAGGATAGAGGATAGGATAGGATAGAGGATAGGATAGGATAGAGGATAGGATAGGATAGAGGATAGGATAGGATAGAGCATAGGATAGGATAGAGGATAGGATTGGATAGAGGGTAGGATAGGTTAGAGGATAGGATAGGACAGAGGATAGGATAGGATAGAGGATAGGATAGGATAGAGGATAGGATAGGATAGAGGATAGGATAGGATAGAGGATAGGATAGGATAGAGGATAGGATAGTATTGAGGATAGGATAGGATAGAGGAGAGGATAGGATAGAGGATAGGATAGGATAGAGGATAGGATAGGATAGAGGGTAGGATAGGATAGAGGATAGGGTAGGATAGAGGATAGGATAGGATAGAGGATAGGATAGACGATAGGATAGGATAGAGGATAGGATAGACGATAGGATAGGATAGAGGATAAGATAGGATAGAGGGTAGGGTATAATTTGGATAGGATGCAGGAAAGCATAGGATAGGGTATAGGATAGGATAGAGAAGAGGATAGGATAGAGGATATTATGGGGTAGAGGATAGCATAGTATAGAGGATATGATAGGATAGAGGATAGGATAGGATAGAGGATAGGATAGGATAGAGGGTAGGGTAGAATTTGGATAGGACACAGGATAGCATAGGATAGGGTATAGGATAGGATAGAGAAGAGGATAGGATAGAGGATATTATGGGGTAGAGGATAGCATAGTATAGAGGATATGATATGATAGAGGATAGGAAAGAGAATAGGATATAATACAGAATTGGATAGGATTGAGTATAGGATGGGATAGAGGATAGGATAGAGGATAGGATAGGATAGAGGATAGGATAGGGTAGAGGATAGGGTAGGATAGAGGATAGGATAATATAGAGGATAGGATAGGATAGAGGATAGTATAGGATAGAGGATAGGATAGAGGATAGGATAGGGTAGGGGGTAGGATAGGATAGAGGATAGGATAGGATAGAGGATACGATATGATAGAGTATAGGAAAGAGGATAGGGGATTGGATAGGATAGAGGATAGGATAGGATAGGATAGGATAAAGGATAGGATAGGATAGGACAGAGGATAGGATAGGATAGAGGATAGGATAGGATAGGATAGTGGATAGGATAGGATAGAGGATAGGATAGGATAGAGGATAGGATAGGATAGAGGATAGGATAGGATAGAGGATAGGATAGGATAGAGCATAGGATAGGATAGAGGATAGGATTGGATAGAGGGTAGGATAGGTTAGAGGATAGGATAGGACAGAGGATAGGATAGGATAGAGGATAGGATAGGATAGAGGATAGGATAGGATAGAGGATAGGATAGGATAGAGGATAGGATAGGATAGAGGATAGGATAGTATTGAGGATAGGATAGGATAGAGGAGAGGATAGGATAGAGGATAGGATAGGATAGAGGATAGGATAGGATAGAGGGTAGGATAGGATAGAGGATAGGGTAGGATAGAGGATAGGATAGGATAGAGGATAGGATAGACGATAGGATAGGATAGAGGATAAGATAGGATAGAGGGTAGGGTATAATTTGGATAGGATGCAGGAAAGCATAGGATAGGGTATAGGATAGGATAGAGAAGAGGATAGGATAGAGGATATTATGGGGTAGAGGATAGCATAGTATAGAGGATATGATAGGATAGAGGATAGGATAGGATAGAGGATAGGATAGGATAGAGGGTAGGGTAGAATTTGGATAGGACACAGGATAGCATAGGATAGGGTATAGGATAGGATAGAGAAGAGGATAGGATAGAGGATATTATGGGGTAGAGGATAGCATAGTATAGAGGATATGATATGATAGAGGATAGGAAAGAGAATAGGATATAATACAGAATTGGATAGGATTGAGTATAGGATGGGATAGAGGATAGGATAGAGGATAGGATAGGATAGAGGATAGGATAGGGTAGAGGATAGGGTAGGATAGAGGATAGGATAATATAGAGGATAGGATAGGATAGAGGATAGTATAGGATAGAGGATAGGATAGAGGATAGGATAGGGTAGGGGGTAGGATAGGATAGAGGATAGGATAGGATAGAGGATACGATATGATAGAGTATAGGAAAGAGGATAGGGGATTGGATAGGATAGAGGATAGGATAGGATAGGATAGGATAAAGGATAGGATAGGATAGGACAGAGGATAGGATAGGATAGAGGATAGGATAGGATAGGATAGTGGATAGGATAGGATAGAGGATAGGATAGGATAGAGGATAGGATAGGATAGAGGATAGGATAGGATAGAGAATAGGATAGGATAGAGGATAGGATAGGATAGAGGATAGGATAGGATAGAGGATAGGTTAGAATAGAGGATAGAATAGAGGATAGGATAGGATAGAGGATAGGGTAGGATAGAGGATAGGATAATATAGAGGATAGGATAGGATAGAGGATAGGAAAGGATAGAGGATAGGATAGGATAGAGGATAGGATAGAATAGAGGATAGGATAGAATAGAGGATAGGATAGAGGATAGGATAGAGGATAGGATAGAGGATAGGATAGAGGATAGGATAGGATAGAGGATAGGATAGGATAGAGGATACGATATGATAGAGTATAGGAAAGAGGATAGGGGATTGGATAGGATAGAGGATAGGATAGGATAGAGGTTAGGATAGGATAGAGGGTAGGGTAGAATTTGGATAGGACACAGGATACCATAGGATAGGGTATAGGATAGGATAGAGAAGAGGATAGGATAGAGGATATTATGGGGTAGAGGATAGCATAGTATAGAGTATATGATATGATAGAGGATAGGAAAGAGCATAGGATATAATACAGAATAGGATAGGATTGAGTATAGAATGGGATAGAGGATAGGATAGGGTATTGGATGGGATAGAGGATAGGATAGGATAGAGGATAGGATAGGATAGAGGATAGGATAGGATAGATGATAGGACAGGATAGAGGATAGGATAGAGGATAGGATAGGGTAGAGGCAAGGATAGGATAGAGGATAGGATAGGATAGAGGATAAGGATAGGATAGAGGATAGGATAGGATAGAGGATAGGATAGGATAGAGGATAGGATAGGATAGAGGATAGGATAGGATAGAGGATAAAATAGGATAGAGGGTAGGGTAGAATTTGGATAGGACACAGGAAAGCATAGGATAGGGTATAGGATAGGATAGAGAAGAGGATAGGATAGAGGATATTATGGGGTAGAGGATAGCATAGTATAGAGGATATGATAGGATAGAGGATAGGATAGGATAGAGGATAGGATAGGATAGAGGGTAGGGTAGAATTTGGATAGGACACAGGATAGCATAGGATAGGGTATAGGATAGGATAGAGAAGAGGATAGGATAGAGGATATTATGGGGTAGAGGATAGCATAGTATAGAGGATATGATATGATAGAGGATAGGAAAGAGAATAGGATATAATACAGAATTGGATAGGATTGAGAATAGGATGGGATAGAGGATAGGATAGAGGATAGGATAGGATAGAGGATAGGATAGGGTAGAGGATAGGGTAGGATAGAGGATAGGATAATATAGAGGATAGGATAGGATAGAGGATAGGATAGGATAGAGGATAGGATAGAGGATAGGATAGGGTAGAGGGTAGGATAGGATAGAGGATAGGATAGGATAGAGGATAGGATAGAGGATAGGACAGGGTAGAGGCTAGGATAGGATAGAGGATAGGATAGGATAGAGGATAGGAAAGAGGATAGGATATAATACAGAATAGGATAGGATTGAGTATAGGATGGGATAGAGGATAGGATAGAGGATAGGATAGGATAGAGGATAGGATAGGGTAGAGGATAGGGTAGGATAGAGGATAGGATAGGATAGAGGGTAGGGTAGAATTTGGATAGGACACAGGATAGCATAGGATAGGGTATAGTATAGGATAGAGAAGAGGATAGGATAGAGGATATTATGGGGTAGAGGATAGCATAGTATAGAGGATATGATATGATAGAGGATAGGAAAGAGCATAGGATATAATACAGAATAGGATAGGATTGAGTATAGAATGGGATAGAGGATAGGATAGGGTATTGGATGGGATAGAGGATAGGATAGGATAGAGGATAGGATAGGATAGAGGATAGGATAGGATAGAGGATAGGATAGGATAGATGATAGGATAGGATAGAGGATAGGATAGGATAGAGGATAGGATAGAGGATAGAGGATAGGATAGAGGATAGGATAGGGTAGAGGCAAGGATAGGATAGAGGATAGGATAGGATAGAGGATAGGATAGGATAGAGGATAGGATAGGATAGAGGATAGGATAGGATAGAGGATAGGATAGGATAGGGGATAGGATAGGATAGAGGATAAAATAGGATAGAGGGTAGGGTAGAATTTGGATAGGACACAGGAAAGCATAGGATAGGGTATAGGATAGGATAGAGAAGAGGATAGGATAGAGGATATTATGGGGTAGAGGATAGCATAGTATAGAGGATATGATAGGATAGAGGATAGGATAGGATAGAGGATAGGATAGGATAGAGGGTAGGGTAGAATTTGGATAGGACACAGGATAGCATAGGATAGGGTATAGGATAGGATAGAGAAGAGGATAGGATAGAGGATATTATGGGGTAGAGGATAGCATAGTATAGAGGATATGATATGATAGAGGATAGGAAAGAGAATAGGATATAATACAGAATTGGATAGGATTGAGTATAGGATGGGATAGAGGATAGGATAGAGGATAGGATAGGATAGAGGATAGGATAGGGTAGAGGATAGGGTAGGATAGAGGATAGGATAATATAGAGGATAGGATAGGATAGAGGATAGTATAGGATAGAGGATAGGATAGAGGATAGGATAGGGTAGAGGGTAGGATAGGATAGAGGATAGGATAGGATAGAGGATACGATATGATAGAGTATAGGAAAGAGGATAGGGGATTGGATAGGATAGAGGATAGGATAGGATAGGATAGGATAAAGGATAGGATAGGATAGGACAGAGGATAGGATAGGATAGAGGATAGGATAGGATAGGATAGTGGATAGGATAGGATAGAGGATAGGATAGGATAGAGGATAGGATAGGATAGAGGATAGGATAGGATAGAGAATAGGATAGGATAGAGGATAGGATAGGATAGAGGATAGGATAGGATAGAGGATAGGTTAGAATAGAGGATAGAATAGAGGATAGGATAGGATAGAGGATAGGGTAGGATAGAGGATAGGATAATATAGAGGATAGGATAGGATAGAGGATAGGAAAGGATAGAGGATAGGATAGGATAGAGGATAGGATAGAATAGAGGATAGGATAGAATAGAGGATAGGATAGAGGATAGGATAGAGGATAGGATAGAGGATAGGATAGAGGATAGGATAGGATAGAGGATAGGATAGGATAGAGGATACGATATGATAGAGTATAGGAAAGAGGATAGGGGATTGGATAGGATAGAGGATAGGATAGGATAGAGGTTAGGATAGGATAGAGGGTAGGGTAGAATTTGGATAGGACACAGGATACCATAGGATAGGGTATAGGATAGGATAGAGAAGAGGATAGGATAGAGGATATTATGGGGTAGAGGATAGCATAGTATAGAGTATATGATATGATAGAGGATAGGAAAGAGCATAGGATATAATACAGAATAGGATAGGATTGAGTATAGAATGGGATAGAGGATAGGATAGGGTATTGGATGGGATAGAGGATAGGATAGGATAGAGGATAGGATAGGATAGAGGATAGGATAGGATAGATGATAGGATAGGATAGAGGATAGGATAGGATAGAGGATAGGATAGGGGATAGGATAGGGTAGAGGATAGGATAACATAGAGGATAGGATAGGATAGAGGATAAGGATAGGATAGAGGATAGGATAGGATAGAGGATAGGATAGGATAGAGGATAGGATAGGATAGAGGATAGGATAGGATAGAGGATAAAATAGGATAGAGGGTAGGGTAGAATTTGGATAGGACACAGGAAAGCATAGGATAGGGTATAGGATAGGATAGAGAAGAGGATAGGATAGAGGATATTATGGGGTAGAGGATAGCATAGTATAGAGGATATGATAGGATAGAGGATAGGATAGGATAGAGGATAGGATAGGATAGAGGGTAGGGTAGAATTTGGATAGGACACAGGATAGCATAGGATAGGGTATAGGATAGGATAGAGAAGAGGATAGGATAGAGGATATTATGGGGTAGAGGATAGCATAGTATAGAGGATATGATATGATAGAGGATAGGAAAGAGAATAGGATATAATACAGAATTGGATAGGATTGAGTATAGGATGGGATAGAGGATAGGATAGAGGATAGGATAGGATAGAGGATAGGATAGGGTAGAGGATAGGGTAGGATAGAGGATAGGATAACATAGAGGATAGGATAGGATAGAGGATAGGATAGGATAGAGGATAGGATAGAGGATAGGATAGGGTAGAGGGTAGGATAGGATAGAGGATAGGATAGGATAGAGGATACGATATGATAGAGTATAGGAAAGAGGATAGGGGATTGGATAGGATAGAGGATAGGATAGGATAGGATAGGATAAAGGATAGGATAGGATAGGATAGAGGATATGATAGGATAGAGGATAGGATAGGATAGGATAGAGGATAGGATAGGATAGAGGATAGGATAGGATAGAGCATAGGATAGGATAGAGGATAGGATAGGATAGAGGATAGGATTGGATAGAGGGTAGGATAGGTTAGAGGATAGGATAGGATAGAGGATAGGATAGGATAGAGGATAGGATAGGATAGAGGATAGGATAGGATAGAGGATAGGATAGGATAGAGGATAGGATAGGATAGAGGATAGGATAGGATAGAGGATAGGATAGGATAGAGGATAGGATTGGATAGAGGATAGGATAGTATTGAGGATAGGATGGGATAGGGGATAGGATAGAGGATAGGATAGGATAGAGGATAGGATAGGGTAGAGGATAGGGTAGGATAGAGGATAGGATAATATAGAGGATAGGATAGGATAGAGGATAGGAAAGGATAGAGGATAGGATAGGATAGAGGATAGGATAGGATAGAGGATAGGATAGGATAGAGGATAGGATAGGATAGAGGATAGGTTAGAATAGAGGATAGAATAGAGGATAGGATAGGATAGAGGATAGGGTAGGATAGAGGATAGGATAATATAGAGGATAGGATAGGATAGAGGATAGGAAAGGATAGAGGATAGGATAGGATAGAGGATAGGATAGAATAGAGGATAGGATAGAATAGAGGATAGGATAGAGGATAGGATAGAGGATAGGATAGAGGATAGGATAGAGGATAGGAGAGAGGATAGGATAGGATAGAGGATAGGATAGGATAGAGGATAGGATAGGATAGAGGATAGGATTGGATAGAGGATAGGATAGTATTGAGGATAGGATGGGATAGGGGATAGGATAGAGGATAGGATAGGATAGAGGATAGGATAGGGTAGAGGATAGGGTAGGATAGAGGATAGGATAATATAGAGGATAGGATAGGATAGAGGATAGGATAGGATAGAGGATAGGATAGGATAGAGGATAGGATAGGATAGAGGATAGGATAGGATAGAGGATAGGATAGGATAGAGGATAGGATAGGATAGAGGATAGGATAGGATAGAGGATAGGATTGGATAGAGGATAGGATAGTATTGAGGATAGGATGGGATAGGGGATAGGATAGAGGATAGGATAGGATAGAGGATAGGATAGGGTAGAGGATAGGGTAGGATAGAGGATAGGATAATATAGAGGATAGGATAGGATAGAGGATAGGAAAGGATAGAGGATAGGATAGGATAGAGGATAGGATAGGATAGAGGATAGGATAGGATAGAGGATAGGATAGGATAGAGGATAGGTTAGAATAGAGGATAGAATAGAGGATAGGATAGGATAGAGGATAGGGTAGGATAGAGGATAGGATAATATAGAGGATAGGATAGGATAGAGGATAGGAAAGGATAGAGGATAGGATAGGATAGAGGATAGGATAGAATAGAGGATAGGATAGAATAGAGGATAGGATAGAGGATAGGATAGAGGATAGGATAGAGGATAGGAGAGAGGATAGGATAGGATAGAGGATAGGATAGGATAGAGGATACGATATGATAGAGTATAGGAAAGAGGATAGGGGATTGGATAGGATAGAGGATAGGATAGGATAGGATAGGATAGAGGTTAGGATAGGATAGAGGGTAGGGTAGAATTTGGATAGGACACAGGATAGCATAGGATAGGGTATAGGATAGGATAGAGAAGAGGATAGGATAGAGGATATTATGGGGTAGAGGATAGCATAGTATAGAGGATATGATATGATAGAGGATAGGAAAGAGGATAGGATATAATACAGAATTGGATAGCATTGAGTATAGGATGGGATAGAGGATAGGATAGAGGATAGGATAGGATAGAGGATAGGATAGGGTAGAGGATAGGGTAGGATAGAGTATAGGATAATATAGAGGATAGGATAGAGGATAGGATAGGATAGGATAGGATAGAGGATAGGATAGGATAGGATAGAGGATAGGATAGGATAGAGCATAGGATAGGATAGAGGATAGGATAGGATAGAGGATAGGATTGGATAGAGGGTAGGATAGGTTAGAGGATAGGATAGGATAGAGGATAGGATAGGATAGAGGATAGGATAGGTTTGAGGATAGGATAGGATAGAGGATAGGATAGGATAGAGGATAGGATAGGATAGAGGATAGGATAGGATAGAGGATAGGATAGTATTGAGGATAGGATTGGATAGAGGATAGGATAGAGGATAGGATAGAGGATAGGATAGGATAGAGGATAGGATAGGGTAGAGGATAGGGTAGGATAGAGGATAGGATAATATAGAGGATAGGATAGGATAGAGGATAGGAAAGGATAGAGGATAGGATAGGATAGAGGATAGGATAGGATAGAGGATAGGATAGGATAGAGGATAGGATTGGATAGAGGATAGGTTAGAATAGAGGATAGAATAGAGGATAGGATAGGATAGAGGATAGGGTAGGATAGAGGATAGGATAATATAGAGGATAGGATAGGATAGAGGATAGGAAAGGATAGAGGATAGGATAGGATAGAGGATAGGATAGAATAGAGGATAGGATAGAATAGAGGATAGGATAGAGGATAGGATAGAGGATAGGATAGGATAGAGGATAGGATAGGATAGAGGATACGATATGATAGAGTATAGGAAAGAGGATAGGGGATTGGATAGGATAGAGGATAGGATAGGATTGGATAGGATAGAGGTTAGGATAGGATAGGATAGAGGATAGGATAGGATAGAGGATAGGATAGGATAGAGCATAGGATAGGATAGAGGATAGGATAGGATAGAGGATAGGATTGGATAGAGGGTAGGATAGGTTAGAGGATAGGATAGGACAGAGGATAGGATAGGATAGAGGATAGGATAGGATAGAGGATAGGATAGGATAGAGGATAGGATAGGATAGAGGATAGGATAGGATAGAGGATAGGATAGTATTGAGGATAGGAAAGGATAGAGGAAAGGATAGGATAGAGGATAGGATAGGATAGAGGATAGGATAGGATAGAGGGTAGGATAGGATAGAGGATAGGATAGGATAGAGGATAGGATAGGATAGAGGATAGGATAGAGGATAGGATAGAGGATAGGATAGGATAGAGGATAGGATAGAGGATAGGATAGGATAGAGGATAAGATAGGATAGAGGGTGGGGTATAATTTGGATAGGATGCAGGATAGCATAGGATAGAGTATAGGATAGGGAATAGGATAGGATAGAGGATATTATAGGATAGAGGATAGGATAGGATAGAGGATAGGATAGGATAGAGGGTAGGGTAGGATAGAGGATAGGATAGGATAGAGGATAGGATAGGATAGATGATAGGATAGCATAGAGGATAGGATAGGATAGAGGATAGGATAGAGGATAGGACAGGGTAGAGGCTAGGATAGGATAGAGGATAGGATAGGATAGAGGATAGGAAAGAGGATAGGATATAATTCAGAATAGGATAGGATTGAGTATAGGATGGGATAGAGGATAGGATAGAGGATAGGATAGGATAGAGGATAGGATAGGGTAGAGGATAGGGTAGGATAAGGGATAGGATAATATAGAGGATAGGATAGGATAGAGGATAGGATAGGATAGAGGATAGGATAGAGGATAGGATAGGGTAGAGGCTAGGATAGGATAGAGGATAGGATAGGATAGAGGATAGGATAGGATAGAGGATAGGATAGGATTGAGGATAGGATAGGATAGATGATAGGATAGGATAGAGGATAGGATAGGATTGAGGATAGGATAGAGGATAGGATATAATACAGAATAGGATAGGATTGAGTATAGGATGGGATAGAGGATAGGATAGAGGATAGGATAGGATAGAGGATAGGATAGGGTAGAGGATAGGGTAGGATAGAGGATAGGATAATATAGAGGATAGGATAGGATAGAGGATAGGATAGGATAGAGGATAGGATTGGATAGAGGGTAGGATAGGTTAGAGGATAGGATAGGATAGAAGATAGGATAGGATAGAGGATAGGATAGGATATAGGATAGGATAGGATAGAGGATAGGATAGTATTGAGGATAGGATAGGATAGAGGATAGGAAAGAGGATAGGATAGTATTGAGGATAGGATAGGATAGAGGAGAGGATAGGATAGAGGATAGGATAGGATAGAGGATAGGATAGGATAGAGGGTAGGATAGGATAGAGGATAGGATAGGATAGAGGATAGGATAGAGGATAGGATAGGGTAGAGGCTAGGATAGGATAGAGGATAGGATAGGATAGAGGATAGGATAGGATAGAGGATAGGATAGGATAGAGGATACGATATGATAGAGTTTAGGAAAGAGGATAGGGGATTGGATAGGATAGAGGATAGGATAGGATAGGATAGGATAGAGGATAGAGGATAGTATAGGATAGAGGATATGATAGCATAGAGGATAGGATAGGATGGAGGAAAGGATAGGATAGAGGACAGGATAGAATAGAGGATAGGATAGGATAGAGGATAGGATAGGATAGAGGATAGGATAGGATAGAGGGTTGGGTAGAATTTGGATAGGACACAGGATAGCATAGGATAGAGGATAGGATAGGATAGAGGGTTGGGTAGAATTTGGATAGGACACAGGATAGCATAGGATAGAGTATAGGGTAGGATAGAGAATAGGATAGGATAGAGGATATTATGGGGTAGAGGATAGGATAGGATAGAGGATATGATATGAAAGAGGATAGGAAAGAGGATAGGATATAATACAGAATAGGATAGTATTGAGTATAGAATGGGATGGAGGATAGGATAGAGGATAGGATAGGATAGAGGATAGGATAGGATAGAGGATAGGATAGGATAGAGGATAGGATAGGATAGAGGATAGGATAGGATAGAGGATAGGATAGGATAGAGGATAGGATAGGATAGAGGATAGGATAGGATAGAGGATAGGATAGGATAGAGGATAGGATAGGATAGAGGATAGGATAGGATAGAGGATAGGATAGGATAGAGGATAGGATAGGATAGAGGATAGGAAAGAGGATAGGATATAATACAGAATAGGATAGGATTGAGTATAGGATGGGATAGAGGATAGGATAGAGAATAGGATAGGATAGAGGATAGGATAGGATAGAGGATAGGGTAGGATAGAGGATATTATAGGTTAGAGGATAGGATAGGATAGAGGATATGATATGATCGAGGATAGGAAAGAGGATATTATAGGGTAGAGGATAGGATAGGATAGGGGATATGATATGATAGAGGATAGGAAAGAGGATAGGATATAATACAGTATAGGATAGGATTGAGTATAGGATGGGATAGAGGATAGGATAGGATAGAGGATAGGATAGGATAGAGGATAGGATAGGATACAGGATAGGATAGGATAGAGGATAGGATAGGATAGAGGATAGGATAGGATAGAGGATAGGATAGGATAGAGGATAGGTTAGAATAGAGGATAGAATAGAGGATAGGATAGGATAGAGGATAGGGTAGGATAGAGGATAGGATAATATAGAGGATAGGATAGGATAGAGGATAGGATAGGATAGAGGATAGGATATAATAGATGATAGGATAGGATAGAGGATAGGATAGGATAGAGGATAGGATAGAGGATAGGATAGGATAGGATAGAGGATAGGATAGGATAGAGGATAGGATAGGATAGAGGATACGATAGGATAGAGGATAGGATAGGATAGAGGATAGGATAGGATAGAGGATAGGAAAGAGGATAGGATATAATACAGAATAGGATAGGATTGAGTATAGGATGGGATAGAGGATAGGATAGAGAATAGGATAGGATAGAGGATAGGATAGGATAGAGGATAGGGTAGGATAGAGGATAGGATAATATAGAGGATAGGATAGGATAGAGGATAGGAAAGGATAGAGGATAGGATAGGTTAGAGGATAGGATAGGATAGAGGATAGGATAGAATAGATGATAGGATAGAGGATAGGATAGAGGATAGGATAGGATCGAGGATAGGATAGGATAGAGGATAGGATAGGATAGAGGATAGGATAGAGGAGAGGATAGGATAGAGGATAGGATAGGATAGAGGATAGGATAGGATAGAGGATAGGATAGAGGATAGGATAGAGGATAGGATAGGATAGAGGATAGGATAGGATAGAGGATAGGATAGGATAGAGGATAGGATAGGGTAGAGGATAGGATAGGATAGAGGATAGGATAGGATAGAGGATAGGATAGGATAGAGGATAGGATAGAGGATAGGATAGGATAGAGGATAGGATAGGGTAGAGGATAGGGTAGGATAGAGGATAGGATAATATAGAGGATAGGATAGGATAGAGGATAGGATAGGATAGAGGATAGGATTGGATAGAGGGTAGGATAGGTTAGAGGATAGGATAGGATAGAAGATAGGATAGGATAGAGGATAGGATAGGATATAGGATAGGATAGGATAGAGGATAGGATAGTATTGAGGATAGGATAGGATAGAGGATAGGAAAGAGGATAGGATAGTATTGAGGATAGGATAGGATAGAGGAGAGGATAGGATAGAGGATAGGATAGGATAGAGGATAGGATAGGATAGAGGGTAGGATAGGATAGAGGATAGGATAGGATAGAGGATAGGATAGAGGATAGGATAGGGTAGAGGCTAGGATAGGATAGAGGATAGGATAGGATAGAGGATAGGATAGGATAGAGGATAGGATAGGATAGAGGATACGATATGATAGAGTTTAGGAAAGAGGATAGGGGATTGGATAGGATAGAGGATAGGATAGGATAGGATAGGATAGATAATAGAGGATAGTATAGGATAGAGGATATGATAGGATAGAGGATAGGATAGGATGGAGGAAAGGATAGGATAGAGGACAGGATAGAATAGAGGATAGGATAGGATAGAGGATAGGATAGGATAGAGGATAGGATAGGATAGAGGGTTGGGTAGAATTTGGATAGGACACAGGATAGCATAGGATAGAGGATAGGATAGGATAGAGGGTTGGGTAGAATTTGGATAGGACACAGGATAGCATAGGATAGAGTATAGGGTAGGATAGAGAATAGGATAGGATAGAGGATATTATGGGGTAGAGGATAGGATAGGATAGAGGATATGATATGAAAGAGGATAGGAAAGAGGATAGGATATAATACAGAATAGGATAGTATTGAGTATAGAATGGGATGGAGGATAGGATAGAGGATAGGATAGGATAGAGGATAGGATAGGATAGAGGATAGGATAGGATAGAGGATAGGATAGGATAGAGGATAGGATAGGATAGAGGATAGGATAGGATAGAGGATAGGATAGGATAGAGGATAGGATAGGATAGAGGATAGGATAGGATAGAGGATAGGATAGGATAGAGGATAGGATAGGATAGAGGATAGGAAAGAGGATAGGATATAATACAGAATAGGATAGGATTGAGTATAGGATGGGATAGAGGATAGGATAGAGAATAGGATAGGATAGAGGATAGGATAGGATAGAGGATAGGGTAGGATAGAGGATATTATAGGTTAGAGGATAGGATAGGATAGAGGATATGATATGATCGAGGATAGGAAAGAGGATATTATAGGGTAGAGGATAGGATAGGATAGGGGATATGATATGATAGAGGATAGGAAAGAGGATAGGATATAATACAGTATAGGATAGGATTGAGTATAGGATGGGATAGAGGATAGGATAGGATAGAGGATAGGATAGGATAGAGGATAGGATAGGATACAGGATAGGATAGGATAGAGGATAGGATAGGATAGAGGATAGGATAGGATAGAGGATAGGATAGGATAGAGGATAGGTTAGAATAGAGGATAGAATAGAGGATAGGATAGGATAGAGGATAGGATATAATAGATGATAGGATAGGATAGAGGATAGGATAGGATAGAGGATAGGATAGAGGATAGGATAGGATAGGATAGAGGATAGGATAGGATAGAGGATAGGATAGGATAGAGGATACGATAGGATAGAGGATAGGATAGGATAGAGGATAGGATAGGATAGAGGATAGGAAAGAGGATAGGATATAATACAGAATAGGATAGGATTGAGTATAGGATGGGATAGAGGATAGGCTAGAGAATAGGATAGGATAGAGGATAGGATAGGATAGAGGATAGGGTAGGATAGAGGATAGGATAATATAGAGGATAGGATAGGATAGAGGATAGGAAAGGATAGAGGATAGGATAGGTTAGAGGATAGGATAGGATAGAGGATAGGATAGAATAGATGATATGGTAGAGGATAGGATAGAGGATAGGATAGGATCGAGGATAGGATAGGATAGAGGATAGGATAGGATAGAGGATAGGATAGAGGAGAGGATAGGATAGAGGATAGGATAGGATAGAGGATAGGATAGGATAGAGGATAGGATAGAGGATAGGATAGAGGATAGGATAGGATAGAGGATAGGATAGAGGATAGGATAGAGGATAGGATAGGATAGGATAGAGGATAGGATAGGGTAGAGGATAGGATAGGATAGAGGATAGGATAGGATAGAGGATAGGATAGGATAGAGGATAGGATAGGATAGAGGATAGGATAGGATAGAGGATAGGATAGGATAGAGGATACGATATGATAGAGTTTAGGAAAGAGGATAGGGGACTGGATAGGATAGAGGATAGGATAGGATAGGATAGGATAGAGGATAGAGGATAGGATAGGATAGAGGATAGGATAGGATAGAGGATAGGATAGAGGATAGGATAGGGTAGAGGCTAGGATAGGATAGAGGATAGGATAGGATAGAGGATAGGATAGGATAGAGGATAGGATAGGATTGAGGATAGGATAGGATAGATGATAGGATAGGATAGAGGATAGGATAGGATAGAGGATAGGATAGAGGATAGGATAGGGTAGAGGCTAGGATAGGATAGAGGATAGGATAGGATAGAGGATAGGATAGGATAGAGGATAGGATAGGATAGAGGATAGGATAGGATAGAGGATAGGATAGAGGATAGGACAGTGTAGAGGCTAGGATAGGATAGAGGATAGGATAGGATAGAGGATAGGAAAGAGGATAGGATATAATACAGAATAGGATAGGATTGAGTATAGGATGGGATAGAGGATAGGATAGAGGATAGGATAGGATAGAGGATAGGATAGGGTAGAGGATAGGGTAGGATAGAGGATAGGATAATATAGAGGATAGGATAGGATAGAGGATAGGATAGGATAGAGGATAGGATTGGATAGAGGGTAGGATAGGATAGAGGATAGGATAGGATAGAGGATAGGATTGAGGATAGGATAGGGTAGAGGCTAGGATAGAATAGAGGATAGGATAGGATAGAGGATAGGATAGGATAGAGGATAGGATAGGATAGAGGATACGATATGATAGAGTTTAGGAAAGAGGATAGGGGATTGGATAGGATAGAGGATAGGATAGGATAGGATAGGATAGAGGATAGAGGATAGTATAGGATAGAGGATATGATAGGATAGAGGATAGGATAGGATGGAGGAAAGGATAGGATAGAGGACAGGATAGAATAGAGGATAGGATAGGATAGAGGATAGGATAGGATAGAGGATAGGATAGGATAGAGGGTCGGGTAGAATTTGGATAGGACACAGGATAGCATAGGATAGAGGATAGGATAGGATAGAGGGTTGGGTAGAATTTGGATAGGACACAGGATAGCATAGGATAGAGTATAGGGTAGGATAGAGAATAGGATAGGATAGAGGATATTATGGGGTAGAGGATAGGATAGGATAGAGGATATGATATGAAAGAGGATAGGAAAGAGGATAGGATATAATACAGAATAGGATAGTATTGAGTATAGAATGGGATGGAGGATAGGATAGAGGATAGGATAGGATATAGGATAGGATAGGATAGAGGATAGGATAGGATAGAGGATAGGATAGGATAGAGGATAGGATAGGACAGAGGATAGGATAGGATAGAGGATAGGATAGGATAGAGGATAGGATAGGATAGAGGATAGGATAGGATAGAGGATAGGAAAGAGGATAGGATATAATACAGAATAGGATAGGATTGAGTATAGGATGGGATAGAGGATAGGATAGAGAATAGGATAGGATAGAGGATAGGATAGGATAGAGGATAGGGTAGGATAGAGGATATTATAGGTTAGAGGATAGGATAGGATAGAGGATATGATATGATCGAGGATAGGAAAGAGGATATTATAGGGTAGAGGATAGGATAGGATAGGGGATATGATATGATAGAGGATAGGAAAGAGGATAGGATATAATACAGTATAGGATAGGATTGAGTATAGGATGGGATAGAGCATAGGATAGGATAGAGGATAGGATAGGATAGAGGATAGGATAGGATACAGGATAGGATAGGATAGAGGATAGGATAGGATAGAGGATAGGATAGGATAGAGGATAGGATAGGATAGAGGATAGGTTAGAATAGAGGATAGAATAGAGGATAGGATAGGATAGAGGATAGGGTAGGATAGAGGATAGGATAATATAGAGGATAGGATAGGATAGAGGATAGGATAGGATAGAGGATAGGATATAATAGATGATAGGATAGGATAGAGGATAGGATAGGATAGAGGATAGGATAGGACAGAGGATAGGATAGAGGATAGGATAGGATAGGATAGAGGATAGGATAGGATAGAGGATAGGATAGGATAGAGGATAGGATAGGATAGAGGATAGGAAAGAGGATAGGATATAATACAGAATAGGATAGGATTGAGTATAGGATGGGATAGAGGATAGGATAGAGGATAGGATAGGATAGAGGATAGGGTAGGATAGAGGATAGGATAATATAGAGGATAGGATAGGATAGAGGATAGGAAAGGATAGAGGATAGGATAGGTTAGAGGATAGGATAGGATAGAGGATAGGATAGAATAGATGATAGGATAGAGGATAGGATAGAGGATAGGATAGGATCGAGGATAGGATAGGATAGAGGATAGGATAGGATAGAGGATAGGATAGAGGAGAGGATAGGATAGAGGATAGGATAGGATAGAGGATAGGATAGGATAGAGGATAGGATAGAGGATAGGATAGAGGATAGGATAGAGGATAGGATAGGATAGAGGATAGGATAGGATAGAGGATAGGATAGGATAGAGGATAGGATAGGGTAGAGGATAGGATAGGATAGAGGATAGGATAGGATAGGGGATAGGATAGGATAGAGGATAGGATAGGATAGAGGATAGGATAGGATAGAGGATAGGATAGGATAGAGGATACGATATGATAGAGTTTAGGAAAGAGGATAGGGGACTGGATAGGATAGAGGATAGGATAGGATAGGATAGGATAGAGGATAGAGGATAGGATAGGATAGAGGATAGGATAGGATAGAGGATATGATAGGATAGAGGATAGGATAGGATGGAGGAAAGGATAGGATAGAGGACAGGATAGAATAGAGGATACTATAGGATAGAGGATAGGATAGGATAGAGGATAGGATAGGATAGAGGGTTGGGTAGAACTTGGATAGGACACAGGATAGCATAGGATAGAGGATAGGATAGGATAGAGGGTTGGGTTGAATTTGGATAGGACACAGCATAGCATAGGATAGAGTATAGGATAGGATAGAGAATAGGATAGGATAGAGGATATTATGGGGTAGAGGATAGCATAGTATAGAGGATATGATATGATAGAGGATAGGAAAGAGGATAGGATATAATACAGAATTGGATAGGATTGAGTATAGGATGGGATAGAGGATAGGATAGAGGATAGGATAGGATAGAGAATAGGATAGGGTAGAGGATAGGGTAGGATAGAGGATAGGATAATATAGAGGATAGGATAGGATAGAGGATAGGATAGGATAGAGGATAGGATAGAGGATAGGATAGGGTAGAGGCTAGGATAGGATAGAGGATAGGATAGGATAGAGGATACGATATGATAGAGTATAGGAAAGAGGATAGGGGATTGGATAGGATAGAGGATAGGATAGGATAGGATAGGATAGAGGATAGGATAGGATAAGATAGAGGATAGGATAGGATAGAGGATAGGATAGAGGATAGGATAGGATAGAGGATAGGATAGGATAGAGGATAGGATAGGATAGAGGATAGGATAGTATTGAGGATAGGATAGGATAGAGGAGAGGATAGGATAGAAGATAGGATAGGATAGAGGATAGGATAGGATATAGGATAGGATAGGATAGAGGATAGGATTGGATAGAGGGTAGGATAGGTTAGAGGATAGGATAGGATAGAAGATAGGATAGGATAGAGGATAGGATAGGATATAGGATAGGATAGGATAGAGGATAGGATAGTATTGAGGATAGGATAGGATAGAGGATAGGAAAGAGGATAGGATAGTATTGAGGATAGGATAGGATAGAGGAGAGGATAGGATAGAGGATAGGATAGGATAGAGGATAGGATAGGATACAGGATAGGATAGGATAGAGGATAGGATAGGATAGAGGATAGGATAGGATAGAGGATAGGATAATATAGAGGATAGGATAGGATAGAGGATAGGATAGGATAGAGGATAGGATATAATAGATGATAGGATAGGATAGAGGATAGGATAGGATAGAGGATAGGATAGAGGATAGGATAGGATAGGATAGAGGATAGGATAGGATAGAGGATAGGATAGGATAGAGGATACGATAGGATAGAGGATAGGATAGGATAGAGGATAGGATAGGATAGAGGATAGGAAAGAGGATAGGATATAATACAGAATAGGATAGGATTGAGTATAGGATGGGATAGAGGATAGGATAGAGAATAGGATAGGATAGAGGATAGGATAGGATAGAGGATAGGGTAGGATAGAGGATAGGATAATATAGAGGATAGGATAGGATAGAGGATAGGAAAGGATAGAGGATAGGATAGGTTAGAGGATAGGATAGGATAGAGGATAGGATAGAATAGATGATAGGATAGAGGATAGGATAGAGGATAGGATAGGATCGAGGATAGGATAGGATAGAGGATAGGATAGGATAGAGGATAGGATAGAGGATAGGATAGGATAGAGGGTTGGGTAGAATTTGGATAGGACACAGGATAGCATAGGATAGAGTATAGGGTAGGATAGAGAATAGGATAGGATAGAGGATATTATGGGGTAGAGGATAGGATAGGATAGAGGATATGATATGAAAGAGGATAGGAAAGAGGATAGGATATAATACAGAATAGGATAGTATTGAGTATAGAATGGGATGGAGGATAGGATAGAGGATAGGATAGGATAGAGGATAGGATAGGATAGAGGATAGGATAGGATAGAGGATAGGATAGGATAGAGGATAGGATAGGATAGAGGATAGGATAGGATAGAGGATAGGATAGGATAGAGGATAGGATAGGATAGAGGATAGGATAGGATAGAGGATAGGATAGGATAGAGGATAGGATAGGATAGAGGATAGGAAAGAGGATAGGATATAATACAGAATAGGATAGGATTGAGTATAGGATGGGATAGAGGATAGGATAGAGAATAGGATAGGATAGAGGATAGGATAGGATAGAGGATAGGGTAGGATAGAGGATATTATAGGTTAGAGGATAGGATAGGATAGAGGATATGATATGATCGAGGATAGGAAAGAGGATATTATAGGGTAGAGGATAGGATAGGATAGGGGATATGATATGATAGAGGATAGGAAAGAGGATAGGATATAATACAGTATAGGATAGGATTGAGTATAGGATGGGATAGAGGATAGGATAGGATAGAGGATAGGATAGGATAGAGGATAGGATAGGATACAGGATAGGATAGGATAGAGGATAGGATAGGATAGAGGATAGGATAGGATAGAGGAGAGGATAGGATAGCGGATAGGTTAGAATAGAGGATAGAATAGAGGATAGGATAGGATAGAGGATAGGATATAATAGATGATAGGATAGGATAGAGGATAGGATAGGATAGAGGATAGGATAGAGGATAGGATAGGATAGGATAGAGGATAGGATAGGATAGAGGATAGGATAGGATAGAGGATACGATAGGATAGAGGATACGATAGGATAGAGGATAGGATAGGATAGAGGATAGGATAGGATAGAGGATAGGAAAGAGGATAGGATATAATACAGAATAGGATAGGATTGAGTATAGGATGGGATAGAGGATAGGATAGAGAATAGGATAGGATAGAGGATAGGATAGGATAGAGGATAGGGTAGGATAGAGGATAGGATAATATAGAGGATAGGATAGGATAGAGGATAGGAAAGGATAGAGGATAGGATAGGTTAGAGGATAGGATAGGATAGAGGATAGGATAGGATAGAGGATAGGATAGAGGAGAGGATAGGATAGAGGATAGGATAGGATAGAGGATAGGATAGGATAGAGGATAGGATAGAGGATAGGATAGAGGATAGGATAGGATAGAGGATAGGATAGGATAGAGGATAGGATAGGATAGAGGATAGGATAGGGTAGAGGATAGGATAGGATAGAGGATAGGATAGGATAGAGGATAGGATAGGATAGAGGATAGGATAGGATAGAGGATAGGATAGGATAGAGGATAGGATAGGATAGAGGATACGATATGATAGAGTTTAGGAAAGAGGATAGGGGACTGGATAGGATAGAGGATAGGATAGGATAGGATAGGATAGAGGATAGAGGATAGGATAGGATAGAGGATAGGATAGGATAGAGGATATGATAGGATAGAGGATAGGATAGGATGGAGGATAGGATAGAGGATAGGACAGGGTAGAGGCTAGGATAGGATAGAGGATAGGATAGGATACAGGATAGGAAAGAGGATAGGATATAATTCAGAATAGGATAGGATTGAGTATAGGATGGGATAGAGGATAGGATAGAGGATAGGATAGGATAGAGGATAGGATAGGGTAGAGGATAGGGTAGGATAAGGGATAGGATAATATAGAGGATAGGATAGGATAGAGGATAGGATAGGATAGAGGATAGGATAGAGGATAGGATAGGGTAGAGGCTAGGATAGGATAGAGGATAGGATAGGATAGAGGATAGGATAGGATAGAGGATAGGATAGGATTGAGGATAGGATAGGATAGATGATAGGATAGGATAGAGGATAGGATGGGATAGAGGATAGGATAGAGGATAGGATAGGGTAGAGGCTAGGATAGGATAGAGGATAGGATAGGATAGAGGATAGGATAGGATAGAGGATAGGATAGGATAGAGGATAGGATAGGATAGAGGATAGGATAGAGGATAGGACAGGGTAGAGGCTAGGATAGGATAGAGGATAGGATAGGATAGAGGATAGGATAGGATAGAGGATAGGATAGAGGATAGGATAGGGTAGAGGCTAGGATAGGATAGAGGATAGGATAGGATAGAGGATAGGATAGGATAGAGGATAGGATAGGATAGAGGATAGGATAGGATAGAGGATAGGATAATATAGAGGATAGGATAGGATAGAGGATAGGATAGGATAGAGGATAGGATTGGATAGAGGGTAGGATAGGTTAGAGGATAGGATAGGATAGAAGATAGGATAGGATAGAGGACAGGATAGGATATAGGATAGGATAGGATAGAGGATAGGATAGTATTGAGGATAGGATAGGATAGAGGATAGGAAAGAGGATAGGATAGTATTGAGGATAGGATAGGATAGAGGAGAGGATAGGATAGAGGATAGGATAGGATAGAGGATAGGATAGGATAGAGGGTAGGATAGGATAGAGGATAGGATAGGATAGAGGATAGGATAGAGGATAGGATAGGGTAGAGGCTAGGATAGGATAGAGGATAGGATAGGATAGAGGATAGGATAGGATAGAGGATAGGATAGGATAGAGGATACGATATGATAGAGTTTAGGGAAGAGGATAGGGGATTGGATAGGATAGAGGATAGGATAGGATAGGATAGGATAGAGGATAGAGGATAGTATAGGATAGAGGATATGATAGGATAGAGGATAGGATAGGATGGAGGAAAGGATAGGATAGAGGACAGGATAGAATAGAGGATAGGATAGGATAGAGGATAGGATAGGATAGAGGATAGGATAGGATAGAGGGTTGGGTAGAATTTGGATAGGACACAGGATAGCATAGGATAGAGGATAGGATAGGATAGAGGGTTGGGTAGAATTTGGATAGGACACAGGATAGCATAGGATAGAGTATAGGGTAGGATAGAGAATAGGATAGGATAGAGGATATTATGGGGTAGAGGATAGGATAGGATAGAGGATATGATATGAAAGAGGATAGGAAAGAGGATAGGATATAATACAGAATAGGATAGTATTGAGTATAGAATGGGATGGAGGATAGGATAGAGGATAGGATAGGATAGAGGATAGGATAGGATAGAGGATAGGATAGGATAGAGGATAGGATAGGATAGAGGATAGGATAGGATAGAGGATAGGATAGGATAGAGGATAGGATAGGATAGAGGATAGGATAGGATAGAGGATAGGATAGGATAGAGGATAGGATAGGATAGAGGATAGGATAGGATAGAGGATAGGATAGGATAGAGGATAGGATAGGATAGAGGATAGGATAGGATAGAGGATAGGATAGGATAGAGGATAGGAAAGAGGATAGGATATAATACAGAATAGGATAGGATTGAGTATAGGATGGGATAGAGGATAGGATAGAGAATAGGATAGGATAGAGGATAGGATAGGATAGAGGATAGGGTAGGATAGAGGATATTATAGGTTAGAGGATAGGATAGGATAGAGGATATGATATGATCGAGGATAGGAAAGAGGATATTATAGGGTAGAGGATAGGATAGGATAGGGGATATGATATGATAGAGGATAGGAAAGAGGATAGGATATAATACAGTATAGGATAGGATTGAGTATAGGATGGGATAGAGCATAGGATAGGATAGAGGATAGGATAGGATAGAGGATAGGATAGGATACAGGATAGGATAGGATAGAGGATAGGATAGGATAGAGGATAGGATAGGATAGAGGATAGGATAGGATAGAGGATAGGTTAGAATAGAGGATAGAATAGAGGATAGGATAGGATAGAGGATAGGGTAGGATAGAGGATAGGATAATATAGAGGATAGGATAGGATAGAGGATAGGATAGGATAGAGGATAGGATATAATAGATGATAGGATAGGATAGAGGATAGGATAGGATAGAGGATAGGATAGAGGATAGGATAGGATAGGATAGAGGATAGGATAGGATAGAGGATAGGATAGGATAGAGGATACGATAGGATAGAGGATAGGATAGGATAGAGGATAGGATAGAGGATAGGATAGGATAGAGGATAGGATAGGATAGAGGATAGGAAAGAGGATAGGATATAATACAGAATAGGATAGGATTGAGTATAGGATGGGATAGAGGATAGGATAGAGGATAGGATAGGATAGAGGATAGGGTAGGATAGAGGATAGGATAATATAGAGGATAGGATAGGATAGAGGATAGGAAAGGATAGAGGATAGGATAGGTTAGAGGATAGGATAGGATAGAGGATAGGATAGAATAGATGATAGGATAGAGGATAGGATAGAGGATAGGATAGGATCGAGGATAGGATAGGATAGAGGATAGGATAGGATAGAGGATAGGATAGAGGAGAGGATAGGATAGAGGATAGGATAGGATAGAGGATAGGATAGGATAGAGGATAGGATAGGATAGAGGATAGGATAGAGGATAGGATAGGATAGAGGATAGGATAGGATAGAGGATAGGATAGGATAGAGGATAGGATAGGGTAGAGGATAGGATAGGATAGAGGATAGGATAGGATAGAGGATAGGATAGGATAGAGGATAGGATAGGATAGAGGATAGGATAGGATAGAGGATAGGATAGGATAGAGGATACGATATGATAGAGTTTAGGAAAGAGGATAGGGGACTGGATAGGATAGAGGATAGGATAGGATAGGATAGGATAGAGGATAGAGGATAGGATAGGATAGAGGATAGGATAGGATAGAGGATATGATAGGATAGAGGATAGGATAGGATGGAGGAAAGGATAGGATAGAGGACAGGATAGAATAGAGGATACTATAGGATAGAGGATAGGATAGGATAGAGGATAGGATAGGATAGAGGGTTGGGTAGAACTTGGATAGGACACAGGATAGCATAGGATAGAGGATAGGATAGGATAGAGGGTTGGGTTGAATTTGGATAGGACACAGCATAGCATAGGATAGAGTATAGGATAGGATAGAGAATAGGATAGGATAGAGGATATTATGGGGTAGAGGATAGCATAGTATAGAGGATATGATATGATAGAGGATAGGAAAGAGGATAGGATATAATACAGAATTGGATAGGATTGAGTATAGGATGGGATAGAGGATAGGATAGAGGATAGGATAGGATAGAGAATAGGATAGGGTAGAGGATAGGGTAGGATAGAGGATAGGATAATATAGAGGATAGGATAGGATAGAGGATAGGATAGGATAGAGGATAGGATAGAGGATAGGATAGGGTAGAGGCTAGGATAGGATAGAGGATAGGATAGGATAGAGGATACGATATGATAGAGTATAGGAAAGAGGATAGGGGATTGGATAGGATAGAGGATAGGATAGGATAGGATAGGATAGAGGATAGGATAGGATAAGATAGAGGATAGGATAGGATAGAGGATATGATAGAGGATAGGATAGGATAGAGGATAGGATAGGATAGAGGATAGGATAGGATAGAGGATAGGATAGTATTGAGGATAGGATAGGATAGAGGAGAGGATAGGATAGAGGATAGGATAGGATAGAGGATAGGATAGGATAGAGGGTAGGATAATGATAGAGGATAGGGTAGGATAGAGGATAGGATAGGATAGAGGATAGGATAGACGATAGGATAGGATAGAGGATAAGATAGGATAGAGGGTAGGGTATAATTTGGATAGGATGCAGGATAGCATAGGATAGAGTATAGGATAGGGAATAGGATAGGATAGAGGATATTATAGGGTAGAGGATAGGATAGGATAGAGGATAGGATAGGATAGAGGGTAGGGTAGAATTTGGATAGGACACAGGATAGCATAGGATAGGGTATAGGATAGGATAGAGAAGAGGATAGGATAGAGGATATTATGGGGTAGAGGATAGCATAGTATAGAGGATATGATATGATAGAGGATAGGAAAGAGCATAGGATATAATACAGAATAGGATAGGATTGAGTATAGAATGGGATAGAGGATAGGATAGGGTATTGGATGGGATAGAGGATAGGATAGGATAGAGGATAGGATAGGATAGAGGATAGGATAGGATAGATGATAGGATAGGATAGAGGATAGGATAGGATAGAGGATAGGATAGAGGATAGGATAGGGTAGAGGCAAGGATAGGATAGAGGATAGGATAGGATAGAGGATAGGATAGGATAGAGGATAGGATAGGATAGAGGATAGGATAGGATAGAGGATAGGATAGGATAGAGGATAGGATAGGATAGAGGATAGGATAGGATAGAGGATAAAATAGGATAGAGGGTAGGGTAGAATTTGGATAGGACACAGGAAAGCATAGGATAGGGTATAGGATAGGATAGAGAAGAGGATAGGATAGAGGATATTATGGGGTAGAGGATAGCATAGTATAGAGGATATGATAGGATAGAGGATAGGATAGGATAGAGGATAGGATAGGATAGAGGGTAGGGTAGAATTTGGATAGGACACAGGATAGCATAGGATAGGGTATAGGATAGGATAGAGAAGAGGATAGGATAGAGGATATTATGGGGTAGAGGATAGCATAGTATAGAGGATATGATATGATAGAGGATAGGAAAGAGAATAGGATATAATACAGAATTGGATAGGATTGAGTATAGGATGGGATAGAGGATAGGATAGAGGATAGGATAGGATAGAGGATAGGATAGGGTAGAGGATAGGGTAGGATAGAGGATAGGATAATATAGAGGATAGGATAGGATAGAGGATAGGATAGGATAGAGGATAGGATAGAGGATAGGATAGGGTAGAGGGTAGGATAGGATAGAGGATAGGATAGGATAGAGGATACGATATGATAGAGTATAGGAAAGAGGATAGGGGATTGGATAGGATAGAGGATAGGATAGGATAGGATAGGATAAAGGATAGGATAGGATAGGATAGAGGATAGGATAGGATAGAGGATAGGATAGGATAGGATAGAGGATAGGATAGGATAAAGGATAGGATAGGATAGAGCATAGGATAGGATAGAGGATAGGATAGGATAGAGGATAGGATTGGATAGAGGGTAGGATAGGTTAGAGGATAGGATAGGATAGAGGATAGGATAGGATAGTGGATAGGATAGGATAGAGGATAGGATAGGATAGAGGATAGGTTAGAATAGAGGATAGAATAGAGGATAGGATAGGATAGAGGATAGGGTAGGATAGAGGATAGGATAATATAGAGGATAGGATAGGATAGAGGATAGGAAAGGATAGAGGATAGGATAGGATAGAGGATAGGATAGAATAGAGGATAGGATAGAATAGAGGATAGGATAGAGGATAGGATAGAGGATAGGATAGAGGATAGGATAGAGGATAGGATAGGATAGAGGATAGGATAGAGGATAGGATAGGATAGAGGATACGATATGATAGAGTATAGGAAAGAGGATAGGGGATTGGATAGGATAGAGGATAGGATAGGATAGAGGTTAGGATAGGATAGAGGGTAGGGTAGAATTTGGATAGGACACAGGATACCATAGGATAGGGTATAGGATAGGATAGAGAAGAGGATAGGATAGAGGATATTATGGGGTAGAGGATAGCATAGTATAGAGGATATGATATGATAGAGGATAGGAAAGAGCATAGGATATAATACAGAATAGGATAGGATTGAGTATAGAATGGGATAGAGGATAGGATAGGGTATTGGATGGGATAGAGGATAGGATAGGATAGAGGATAGGATAGGATAGAGGATAGGATAGGATAGAGGATAGGATAATATAGAGGATAGGATAGGATAGAGGATAGGAAAGGATAGAGGATAGGATAGGATAGAGGATAGGATAGAATAGAGGATAGGATAGAATAGAGGATAGGATAGAGGATAGGATAGAGGATAGGATAGAGGATAGGATAGAGGATAGGATAGGATAGAGGATAGGATAGGATAGAGGATATGATATGATAGAGTATAGGAAAGAGGATAGGGGATTGGATAGGATAGAGGATAGGATAGGATAGAGGTTAGGATAGGATAGAGGGTAGGGTAGAATTTGGATAGGACACAGGATACCATAGGATAGGGTATAGGATAGGATAGAGAAGAGGATAGGATAGAGGATATTATGGGGTAGGGGATAGCATAGTATAGAGGATATGATATGATAGAGGATAGGAAAGAGCATAGGATATAATACAGAATAGGATAGGATTAAGTATAGAATGGGATAGAGGATAGGATAGGGTATTGGATGGGATAGAGGATAGGATAGGATAGAGGATAGGATAGGATAGAGGATAGGATAGGATAGATGATAGGATAGGATAGAGGATAGGATAGGATAGAGGATAGGATAGAGGATAGGATAGGGTAGAGGCAAGGATAGGATAGAGGATAGGATAGGATAGAGGATAAGGATAGGATAGAGGATAGGATAGGATAGAGGATAAAATAGGATAGAGGGTAGGGTAGAATGTGGATAGGACACAGGAAAGCATAGGATAGGGTATAGGATAGGATAGAGAAGAGGATAGGATAGAGGATATTATGGGGTAGAGGATAGCATAGTATAGAGGATATGATAGGATAGAGGATAGGATAGGATAGAGGATAGGATAGGATAGAGGGTAGGGTAGAATTTGGATAGGACACAGGATAGCATAGGATAGGGTATAGGATAGGATAGAGAAGAGGATAGGATAGAGGATATTATGGGGTAGAGGATAGCATAGTATAGAGGATATGATATGATAGAGGATAGGAAAGAGAATAGGATATAATACAGAATTGGATAGGATTGAGAATAGGATGGGATAGAGGATAGGATAGAGGATAGGATAGGATAGAGGATAGGATAGGGTAGAGGATAGGGTAGGATAGAGGATAGGATAATATAGAGGATAGGATAGGATAGAGGATAGGATAGGATAGAGGATAGGATAGAGGATAGGATAGGGTAGAGGGTAGGATAGGATAGAGGATAGGATAGGATAGAGGATACGATATGATAGAGTATAGGAAAGAGGATAGGGGATTGGATAGGATAGAGGATAGGATAGGATAGGATAGGATAAAGGATAAAGGATAGGATAGGATAGGATAGAGGATAGGATAGGATAGAGGATAGGATAGGATAGGATAGAGGATAGGATAGGATAAAGGATAGGATAGGATAGAGCATAGGATAGGATAGAGGATAGGATAGGATAGAGGATAGGATTGGATAGAGGGTAGGATAGGTTAGAGGATAGGATAGGATAGAGGATAGGATAGGATAGTGGATAGGATAGGGTAGAGGATAGGATAGGATAGAGGATAGGATAGGATAGAGGATAGGATAGGATAGAGAATAGGATAGGATAGAGGATAGGATAGGATAGAGGATAGGATAGGATAGAGGATAGGTTAGAATAGAGGATAGAATAGAGGATAGGATAGGATAGAGGATAGGGTAGGATAGAGGATAGGATAATATAGAGGATAGGATAGGATAGAGGATAGGAAAGGATAGAGGATAGGATAGGATAGAGGATAGGATAGAATAGAGGATAGGATAGAATAGAGGATAGGATAGAGGATAGGATAGAGGATAGGATAGAGGATAGGATAGAGGATAGGATAGGATAGAGGATAGGATAGGATAGAGGATACGATATGATAGAGTATAGGAAAGAGGATAGGGGATTGGATAGGATAGAGGATAGGATAGGATAGAGGTTAGGATAGGATAGAGGGTAGGGTAGAATTTGGATAGGACACAGGATACCATAGGATAGGGTATAGGATAGGATAGAGAAGAGGATAGGATAGAGGATATTATGGGGTAGAGGATAGCATAGTATAGAGGATATGATATGATAGAGGATAGGAAAGAGCATAGGATATAATACAGAATAGGATAGGATTGAGTATAGAATGGGATAGAGGATAGGATAGGGTATTGGACGGGATAGAGGATAGGATAGGATAGAGGATAGGATAGGATAGAGGATAGGATAGGATAGATGATAGGATAGGATAGAGGATAGGATAGGATAGAGGATAGGATAGAGGATAGGATAGGGTAGAGGCAAGGATAGGATAGAGGATAGGATAGGATAGAGGATAAAATAGGATAGAGGGTAGGGTAGAATTTGGATAGGACACAGGAAAGCATAGGATAGGGTATAGGATAGGATAGAGAAGAGGATAGGATAGAGGATATTATGGGGTAGAGGATAGCATCGTATAGAGGATATGATAGGATAGAGGATAGGATAGGATAGAGGGTAGGATAGGATAGAGGGTAGGGTAGAATTTGGATAGGACACAGGATAGCATAGGATAGGGTATAGGATAGGATAGAGAAGAGGATAGGATAGAGGATATTATGGGGTAGAGGATAGCATAGTATAGAGGATATGATATGATAGAGGATAGGAAAGAGAATAGGATATAATACAGAATTGGATAGGATTGAGTATAGGATGGGATAGAGGATAGGATAGAGGATAGGATAATATAGAGGATAGGATAGGATAGAGGATAGGATAGGATAGAGGATAGGATAGAGGATAGGATAGGGTAGAGGGTAGGATAGGATAGAGGATAGGATAGGATAGAGGATACGATATGATAGAGTATAGGAAAGAGGATAGGGGATTGGATAGGATAGAGGATAGGATAGGATAGGATAGGATAAAGGATAGGATAGGATAGGATAGAGGATAGGATAGGATAGAGGATAGGATAGAGGATAGGATAGGATAGAGGATAGGATAGGATAGGATAGAGGATAGGATAGGATAGAGCATAGGATAGGATAGAGGATAGGATAGGATAGAGGATAGGATTGGATAGAGGGTAGGATAGGTTAGAGGATAGGATAGGATAGAGGATAGGATAGGATAGAGGATAGGATAGGATAGAGGATAGGATAGGATAGAGGATAGGATAGGATAGAGGATAGGATAGGATAGAGGATAGGATAGTATTGAGGATAGGATGGGATAGGGGATAGGATAGAGGATAGGATAGGATAGAGGATAGGATAGGGTAGAGGATAGGGTAGGATAGAGGATAGGATAATATAGAGGATAGGATAGGATAGAGGATAGGAAAGGATAGAGGATAGGATAGGATAGAGGATAGGATAGGATAGAGGATAGGATAGGATAGAGGATAGGATAGGATAGAGGATAGGTTAGAATAGAGGATAGGATAGAGGATAGGATAGAGGATAGGATAGAGGATAGGATAGAGGATAGGATAGAGGATAGGATAGGATAGAGGATAGGATAGGATAGAGGATAGGATAGGATAGAGGATACGATATGATAGAGTATAGGAAAGAGGATAGGGGATTGGATAGGATAGAGGATAGGATAGGATAGGATAGGATAGAGGTTAGGATAGGATAGAGGGTAGGGTAGAATTTGGATAGGACACAGGATAGCATAGGATAGGGTATAGGATAGGACAGAGAAGAGGATAGGATAGAGGATATTATGGGGTAGAGGATAGCATAGTATAGAGGATATGATATGATAGAGGATAGGAAAGAGGATAGGATATAATACAGAATTGGATAGGATTGAGTATAGGATGGGATAGAGGATAGGATAGAGGATAGGATAGGATAGAGGATAGGATAGGGTAGAGGATAGGGTAGGATAGAGTATAGGATAATATAGAGGATAGGATAGAGGATAGGATAGGATAGGATAGGATAGAGGATAGGATAGGATAGGATAGGATAGAGGATAGGATAGGATAGAGGATAGGATAGGATAGAGCATAGGATAGGATAGAGGATAGGATAGGATAGAGGATAGGATTGGATAGAGGGTAGGATAGGATAGAGGATAGGGTAGGATAGAGGATAGGATAATATAGAGGATAGGATAGGATAGAGGATAGGAAAGGATAGAGGATAGGATAGGATAGAGGATAGGATAGAATAGAGGATAGGATAGAATAGAGGATAGGATAGAGGATAGGATAGAGGATAGGATAGAGGATAGGATAGAGGATAGGATAGAGGATAGGATAGGATAGAGGATAGGATAGGATAGAGGATAGGATAGGATAGAGGATACGATATGATAGAGTATAGGAAAGAGGATAGGGGATTGGATAGGATAGAGGATAGGATAGGATAGGATAGGATAGAGGTTAGGATAGGATAGAGGGTAGGGTAGAATTTGGATAGGACACAGGATAGCATAGGATAGGGTATAGGATAGGATAGAGAAGAGGATAGGATAGAGGATATTATGGGGTAGAGGATAGCATAGTATAGAGGATATGATATGATAGAGGATAGGAAAGAGGATAGGATATAATACAGAATTGGATAGGATTGAGTATAGGATGGGATAGAGGATAGGATAGAGGATAGGATAGGATAGAGGATAGGATAGGGTAGAGGATAGGGTAGGATAGAGTATAGGATAATATAGAGGATAGGATAGAGGATAGGATAGGATAGGATAGGATAGAGGATAGGATAGGATAGGATAGAGGATAGGATAGGATAGAGCATAGGATAGGATAGAGGATAGGATAGGATAGAGGATAGGATTGGATAGAGGGTAGGATAGGTTAGAGGATAGGATAGGATAGAGGATAGGATAGGATAGAGGATAGGATAGGATTGAGGATAGGATAGGATAGAGGATAGGATAGGATAGAGGATAGGATAGGATAGAGGATAGGATAGGATAGAGGATAGGATAGTATTGAGGATAGGATTGGATAGAGGATAGGATAGAGGATAGGATAGAGGATAGGATAGGATAGAGGATAGGATAGGGTAGAGGATAGGGTAGGATAGAGGATTGGATAATATAGAGGATAGGATAGGATAGAGGATAGGAAAGGATAGAGGATAGGATAGGATAGAGGATAGGATAGGATAGAGGATAGGATAGGATAGAGGATAGGATAGGATAGAGGATAGGTTAGAATAGAGGATAGAATAGAGGATAGGATAGGATAGAGGATAGGGTAGGATAGAGGATAGGATAATATAGAGGATAGGATAGGATAGAGGATAGGAAAGGATAGAGGATAGGATAGGATAGAGGATAGGATAGAATAGAGGATAGGATAGAATAGAGGATAGGATAGAGGATAGGATAGGATAGAGGATAGGATAGGATAGAGGATAGGATAGGATAGAGGATACGATATGATAGAGTATAGGAAAGAGGATAGGGGATTGGATAGGATAGAGGATAGGATAGGATAGGATAGGATAGAGGTTAGGATAGGATAGGATAGAGGATAGGATAGGATAGAGGATAGGATAGGATAGAGCATAGGATAGGATAGAGGATAGGATAGGATAGAGGATAGGATTGGATAGAGGGTAGGATAGGTTAGAGGATAGGATAGGACAGAGGATAGGATAGGATAGAGGATAGGATAGGATAGAGGATAGGATAGGATAGAGGATAGGATAGGATAGAGGATAAAATAGGATAGAGGATAGGATAGTATTGAGGATAGGAAAGGATAGAGGAAAGGATAGGATAGAGGATAGGATAGGATAGAGGATAGGATAGGATAGAGGGTAGGATAGGATAGAGGATAGGATAGGATAGAGGATAGGATAGGATAGAGGATAGGATAGAGGATAGGATAGAGGATAGGATAGGATAGAGGATAAGATAGGATAGAGGGTGGGGTATAATTTGGATAGGATGCAGGATAGCATAGGATAGAGTATAGGATAGGGAATAGGATAGGATAGAGGATATTATAGGATAGAGGATAGGATAGGATAGAGGATAGGATAGGATAGAGGGTAGGGTAGAATTTGGATAGGACACAGGATAGCATAGGATAGGGTATAGGATAGGATAGAGAAGAGGATAGGATAGAGGATATTATGGGGTAGAGGATAGCATAGTATAGAGGATATGATATGATAGAGGATAGGAAAGAGCATAGGATATAATACAGAATAGGATAGGATTGAGTATAGAATGGGATAGAGGATAGGATAGGGTATTGGATAGGATAGAGGATAGGATAGGATAGAGGATAGGATAGGATAGAGGATAGGATAGGATAGAGGATAGGATAGGATAGAGGATAGGATAGGATAGAGGATAGGATAGGATAGAGGATAGGATAGGATAGATGATAGGATAGGATAGAGGATAGGATAGGATAGAGGATAGGATAGAGGATAGGACAGGGTAGAGGCTAGGATAGGATAGAGGATAGGATAGGATACAGGATAGGAAAGAGGATAGGATATAATTCAGAATAGGATAGGATTGAGTATAGGATGGGATAGAGGATAGGATAGAGGATAGGATAGGATAGAGGATAGGATAGGGTAGAGGATAGGGTAGGATAAGGGATAGGATAATATAGAGGATAGGATAGGATAGAGGATAGGATAGGATAGAGGATAGGATAGAGGATAGGATAGGGTAGAGGCTAGGATAGGATAGAGGATAGGATAGGATAGAGGATAGGATAGGATAGAGGATAGGATAGGATAGAGGATAGGATAGGATTGAGGATAGGATAGGATAGATGATAGGATAGGATAGAGGATAGGATAGGATAGAGGATAGGATAGAGGATAGGATAGGGTAGAGGCTAGGATAGGATAGAGGATAGGATAGGATAGAGGATAGGATAGGATAGAGGATAGGATAGGATAGAGGATAGGATAGGATAGAGGATAGGATAAGTGGATACGACAGGGTAGAGGCTAGGATAGGATAGAGGATAGGATAGGATAGAGGATAGGAAAGAGGATAGGATATAATACAGAATAGGATAGGACTGAGTATAGGATGGGATAGAGGATAGGATAGAGGATAGGATAGGGTAGAGGATAGGGTAGGATAGAGGATAGGATAATATAGAGGATAGGATAGGATAGAGGATAGGATAGGATAGTGGATAGGATTGGATAGAGGGTAGGATAGGTTAGAGGATAGGATAGGATAGAAGATAGGATAGGATAGAGGATAGGATAGGATATAGGATAGGATAGGATAGAGGATAGGATAGTATTGAGGATAGGATAGGATAGAGGATAGGAAAGAGGATAGGATAGTATTGAGGATAGGATAGGATAGAGGAGAGGATAGGATAGAGGATAGGATAGGATAGAGGATAGGATAGGATAGAGGGTAGGATAGGATAGAGGATAGGATAGGATAGAGGATAGGATAGAGGATAGGATAGGATAGAGGAGAGGATAGGATAGAGGATAGGATAGGATAGGATAGGATAGAGGATAGAGGATAGTATAGGATAGAGGATATGATAGGATAGAGGATAGGATAAGATGGTGGAAAGGATAGGATAGAGGACAGGATAGAATAGAGGATAGGATAGGATAGAGGATAGGATAGGATAGAGGATAGGATAGGATAGAGGATAAGATAGGATAGAGGGTAGAGTATAATTTGGATAGGATGCAGGATAGCATAGGATAGAGTATAGGATAGGGCATAGGATAGGATATAGGATATTATAGGGTAGAGGATAGGATAGGATAGAGGATAGGATAGGATAGAGGGTAGGGTAGAATTTGGATAGGACACAGGATAGCATAGGATAGGGTATAGGATAGGATAGATAAGAGGATAGGATAGAGGATATTATGGGGTAGAGGATAGCATAGTATAGAGGATATGATATGATAGAGGATAGGAAAGAGCATAGGATATAATACAGAATAGGATAGGATTGAGTCTAGAATGGGATAGAGGATAGGATAGGGTATTGGATGGGATAGAGGATAGGATAGGATAGAGGATAGGATAGGATAGAGGATAGGATAGGATAGATGATAGGATAGGATAGAGGATAGGATAGGATAGAGGATAGGATAGAGGATAGGATAGGGTAGAGGCTAGGATAGGATAGAGGATAGGATAGGATAGAGGATAGGATAGGATAGAGGATAGGATAGGATAGAGGATAGGATAGGATAGAGGATAAAATAGGATAGAGGGTAGGGTAGAATTTGGATAGGACACAGGAAAGCATAGGATAGGGTATAGGATAGGATAGAGGATAGGATAGAGGATAGGACAGGGTAGAGGCTAGGATAGGATAGAGGATAGGATAGGATAGAGGATAGGAAAGAGGATAGGATATAATACAGAATTGGATAGGATTGAGTATAGGATGGTATAGAGGATAGGATAGAGGATAGGATAGGATAGAGGATAGGGTAGGATAGAGGATAGGATAATATAGAGGATAGGATAGGATAGAGGATAGGAAAGGATAGAGGATAGGATAGGATAGAGGATAGGATAGGATAGAGGATAGGATAGAGGATAGGATAGGATAGAGGATAGGATAGGATAGAGGATAGGATAGGATACAGGATAGGATAGGATAGAGGATAGGATAGGATAGAGGATAGGATATGATAGAGGATACGATATGATAGAGTTTAGGAAAGAGGATAGGGGATTGGATAGGATAGAGGATAGGATAGGATAGGATAGGATAGAGGATAGAGGATAGTATAGGATAGAGGATATGATAGGATAGAGGATAGGATAGGATGGAGGAAAGGATAGGATAGAGGACAGGATAGAATAGAGGATAGGATAGGATAGAGGATAGGATAGGATAGAGGATAGGATAGGATAGAGGGTTGGGTAGAATTTGGATAGGACACAGGATAGCATAGGATAGAGGATAGGATAGGATAGAGGGTTGGGTAGAATTTGGATAGGACACAGGATAGCATAGGATAGAGTATAGGGTAGGATAGAGAATAGGATAGGATAGAGGATATTATGGGGTAGAGGATAGGATAGGATAGAGGATATGATATGAAAGAGGATAGGAAAGAGGATAGGATATAATACAGAATAGGATAGTATTGAGTATAGAATGGGATGGAGGATAGGATAGAGGATAGGATAGGATAGAGGATAGGATAGGATAGAGGATAGGATAGGATAGAGGATAGGATAGGATAGAGGATAGGATAGGATAGAGGATAGGATAGGATAGAGGATAGGATAGGATAGAGGATAGGATAGGATAGAGGATAGGAAAGAGGATAGGATATAATACAGAATAGGATAGGATTGAGTATAGGATGGGATAGAGGATAGGATAGAGAATAGGATAGGATAGAGGATAGGATAGGATAGAGGATAGGGTAGGATAGAGGATATTATAGGTTAGAGGATAGGATAGGATAGAGGATATGATATGATCGAGGATAGGAAAGAGGATATTATAGGGTAGAGGATAGGATAGGATAGGGGATATGATATGATAGAGGATAGGAAAGAGGATAGGATATAATACAGTATAGGATAGGATTGAGTATAGGATGGGATAGAGGATAGGATAGGGTATTGGATAGGATAGAGAATAGGATAGGATAGAGGATAGGATAGGATAGAGGATAGGATAGGATAGAGGATAGGATACGATAGAGGATAGGATAGGATAGAGGATAGGATAGGATAGAGGATAGGAAAGAGGATAGGATATAATACAGAATAGGATAGGATTGAGTATAGGATGGGATAGAGGATAGGATAGAGGATAGGATAGGATAGAGGATAGGATAGGGTAGAGGATAGGGTAGGATAGAGGATAGGATAATATAGAGGATAGGATAGGATAGAGGATAGGAAAGGATAGAGATAGGATAGGATAGAGGATAGGATAGGATAGAGGATAGTATAGGATAGAGGATAGGATAGGATAGAGGATAGGAAAGAGGATAGGATATAATACAGAATAGGATAGGATTGAGTATAGGATGGGATAGAGGATAGGATAGAGGATAGGATAGGATAGAGGATAGGATAGGGTAGAGGATAGGGTAGGATAGAGGATAGGATAGGATACAGGATAGGAAAGGATAGAGGATAGGATAGGATAGAGGATAGGATAGGATAGAGGATAGTATAGGATAGAGGATAGGATAGGATAGAGGATAGGGTAGGATAGAGGATAGGAGATAATATAGAGGATAGGATAGGATAGAGGATAGGAAAGGATAGAGGATAGGATAGGATAGAGGATAGGATAGGATAGGATAGGATAGAGGATAGGAAAGGATAGAGGATAGGATAGGATAGAGGATAGGATAGGATAGATGATAGGATAGAATAGAGGATAGGATAGAGGATAGGATAGGATAGAGGATAGGATAGGATAGAGGATAGGATAGGATAGAGGATAGGATAGGATATAGGATAGGATAGGATAGAGGAGAGGATAGGATAGAGGATAGGATAGGATAGAGGATAGGATAGGATAGAGGATAGGATAGGATAGAGGATAGGATAGGATAGAGGATAGGATAGGATAGAGAATAGGATAGGATAGAGAATAGGGTAGGATAGATGATAGGATAGGATAGAGGATAGGATAGGATAGAGGATAGGATAGGATAGATAATAGAATAGGATAGAGGATAGGATAGGATAGAGGATAGGATAGAGGATAGGATAGGGTAGAGGCTAGGATCGGATAGAGGATAGGATAGGACAGAGGATAGGAAAGAGGATAGGATATAATACAGAATAGGATAGGATTGAGTATAGGATGGGATAGAGGATAGGTTAGAGGATAGGATAGGATAGAGGATAGGATAGGATAGAGGATAGGATAGGATAGAGAATAGGATATAATAGATGATAGGATAGGATAGAGGATAGGATAGGATAGAGGGTAGGGTAGAATTTGGATAGGACACAGGATAGCATAGGATAGGGTATAGGATAGGATAGAGAAGAGGATAGGATAGAGGATATTATGGGGTAGAGGATAGCATAGTATAGAGGATATGATATGATAGAGGATAGGAAAGAGCATAGGATATAATACAGAATAGGATAGGATTGAGTATAGAATGGGATAGAGGATAGGATAGGGTATTGGATAGGATAGAGGATAGGATAGGATAGAGGATAGGATAGGATAGAGGATAGGATAGGATAGAGGATAGGATAGGATAGAGGATAGGATAGGATAGAGGATAGGATAGGATAGAGGATAGGATAGGATAGAGGATAGGATAGAGGATACGACAGGGTAGAGGCTAGGATAGGATAGAGGATAGGATAGGATAGAGGATAGGAAAGAGGATAGGATATAATACAGAATAGGATAGGATTGAGTATAGGATGGGATAGAGGATAGGATAGAGGATAGGATAGGGTAGAGGATAGGGTAGGATAGAGGATAGGATAATATAGAGGATAGGATAGGATAGAGGATAGGATAGGATAGAGGATAGGATTGGATAGAGGGTAGGATAGGTTAGAGGATAGGATAGGATAGAAGATAGGATAGGATAGAGGATAGGATAGGATATAGGATAGGATAGGATAGAGGATAGGATAGTATTGAGGATAGGATAGGATAGAGGATAGGAAAGAGGATAGGATAGTATTGAGGATAGGATAGGATAGAGGAGAGGATAGGATAGAGGATAGGATAGGATAGAGGATAGGATAGGATAGAGGGTAGGATAGGATAGAGGATAGGATAGGATAGAGGATAGGATAGAGGATAGGATAGGATAGAGGAGAGGATAGGATAGAGGATAGGATAGGATAGGATAGGATAGAGGATAGAGGATAGTATAGGATAGAGGATATGATAGGATAGAGGATAGGATAAGATGGAGGAAAGGATAGGATAGAGGACAGGATAGAATAGAGGATAGGATAGGATAGAGGATAGGATAGGATAGAGGATAGGATAGGATAGAGGATAAGATAGGATAGAGGGTAGAGTATAATTTGGATAGGATGCAGGATAGCATAGGATAGAGTATAGGATAGGGCATAGGATAGGATATAGGATATTATAGGGTAGAGGATAGGATAGGATAGAGGATAGGATAGGATAGAGGGTAGGGTAGAATTTGGATAGGACACAGGATAGCATAGGATAGGGTATAGGATAGGATAGATAAGAGGATAGGATAGAGGATATTATGGGGTAGAGGATAGCATAGTATAGAGGATATGATATGATAGAGGATAGGAAAGAGCATAGGATATAATACAGAATAGGATAGGATTGAGTCTAGAATGGGATAGAGGATAGGATAGGGTATTGGATGGGATAGAGGATAGGATAGGATAGAGGATAGGATAGGATAGAGGATAGGATAGGATAGATGATAGGATAGGATAGAGGATAGGATAGGATAGAGGATAGGATAGAGGATAGGATAGGGTAGAGGCTAGGATAGGATAGAGGATAGGATAGGATAGAGGATAGGATAGGATAGAGGATAGGATAGGATAGAGGATAGGATAGGATAGAGGATAAAATAGGATAGAGGGTAGGGTAGAATTTGGATAGGACACAGGAAAGCATAGGATAGGGTATAGGATAGGATAGAGGATAGGATAGAGGATAGGACAGGGTAGAGGCTAGGATAGGATAGAGGATAGGATAGGATAGAGGATAGGAAAGAGGATAGGATATAATACAGAATTGGATAGGATTGAGTATAGGATGGTATAGAGGATAGGATAGAGGATAGGATAGGATAGAGGATAGGGTAGGATAGAGGATAGGATAATATAGAGGATAGGATAGGATAGAGGATAGGAAAGGATAGAGGATAGGATAGGATAGAGGATAGGATAGGATAGAGGATAGGATAGAGGATAGGATAGGATAGAGGATAGGATAGGATAGAGGATAGGATAGGATACAGGATAGGATAGGATAGAGGATAGGATAGGATAGAGGATAGGATATGATAGAGGATACGATATGATAGAGTTTAGGAAAGAGGATAGGGGATTGGATAGGATAGAGGATAGGATAGGATAGGATAGGATAGAGGATAGAGGATAGTATAGGATAGAGGATATGATAGGATAGAGGATAGGATAGGATGGAGGAAAGGATAGGATAGAGGACAGGATAGAATAGAGGATAGGATAGGATAGAGGATAGGATAGGATAGAGGATAGGATAGGATAGAGGGTTGGGTAGAATTTGGATAGGACACAGGATAGCATAGGATAGAGGATAGGATAGGATAGAGGGTTGGGTAGAATTTGGATAGGACACAGGATAGCATAGGATAGAGTATAGGGTAGGATAGAGAATAGGATAGGATAGAGGATATTATGGGGTAGAGGATAGGATAGGATAGAGGATATGATATGAAAGAGGATAGGAAAGAGGATAGGATATAATACAGAATAGGATAGTATTGAGTATAGAATGGGATGGAGGATAGGATAGAGGATAGGATAGGATAGAGGATAGGATAGGATAGAGGATAGGATAGGATAGAGGATAGGATAGGATAGAGGATAGGATAGGATAGAGGATAGGATAGGATAGAGGATAGGATAGGATAGAGGATAGGATAGGATAGAGGATAGGATAGGATAGAGGATAGGATAGGATAGAGGATAGGATAGGATAGAGGATAGGAAAGAGGATAGGATATAATACAGAATAGGATAGGATTGAGTATAGGATGGGATAGAGGATAGGATAGAGAATAGGATAGGATAGAGGATAGGATAGGATAGAGGATAGGGTAGGATAGAGGATATTATAGGTTAGAGGATAGGATAGGATAGAGGATATGATATGATCGAGGATAGGAAAGAGGATATTATAGGGTAGAGGATAGGATAGGATAGGGGATATGATATGATAGAGGATAGGAAAGAGGATAGGATATAATACAGTATAGGATAGGATTGAGTATAGGATGGGATAGAGGATAGGATAGGGTATTGGATAGGATAGAGAATAGGATAGGATAGAGGATAGGATAGGATAGAGGATAGGATAGGATAGAGGATAGGATACGATAGAGGATAGGATAGGATAGAGGATAGGATAGGATAGAGGATAGGAAAGAGGATAGGATATAATACAGAATAGGATAGGATTGAGTATAGGATGGGATAGAGGATAGGATAGAGGATAGGATAGGATAGAGGATAGGATAGGGTAGAGGATAGGGTAGGATAGAGGATAGGATAATATAGAGGATAGGATAGGATAGAGGATAGGAAAGGATAGAGGATAGGATAGGATAGAGGATAGGATAGGATAGAGGATAGTATAGGATAGAGGATAGGATAGGATAGAGGATAGGAAAGAGGATAGGATATAATACAGAATAGGATAGGATTGAGTATAGGATGGGATAGAGGATAGGATAGAGGATAGGATAGGATAGAGGATAGGATAGGGTAGAGGATAGGGTAGGATAGAGGATAGGATAGGATACAGGATAGGAAAGGATAGAGGATAGGATAGGATAGAGGATAGGATAGGATAGAGGATAGTATAGGATAGAGGATAGGATAGGATAGAGGATAGGGTAGGATAGAGGATAGGATAATATAGAGGATAGGATAGGATAGAGGATAGGAAAGGATAGAGGATAGGATAGGATAGAGGATAGGATAGGATAGGATAGGATAGAGGATAGGAAAGGATAGAGGATAGGATAGGATAGAGGATAGGATAGGATAGATGATAGGATAGAATAGAGGATAGGATAGAGGATAGGATAGGATAGAGGATAGGATAGGATAGAGGATAGGATAGGATAGAGGATAGGATAGGATATAGGATAGGATAGGATAGAGGAGAGGATAGGATAGAGGATAGGATAGGATAGAGGATAGGATAGGATAGAGGATAGGATAGGATAGAGGATAGGATAGGATAGAGGATAGGATAGGATAGAGAATAGGATAGGATAGAGAATAGGGTAGGATAGATGATAGGATAGGATAGAGGATAGGATAGGATAGAGGATAGGATAGGATAGATAATAGGATAGGATAGAGGATAGGATAGGATAGAGGATAGGATAGAGGATAGGATAGGGTAGAGGCTAGGATCGGATAGAGGATAGGATAGGACAGAGGATAGGAAAGAGGATAGGATATAATACAGAATAGGATAGGATTGAGTATAGGATGGGATAGAGGATAGGTTAGAGGATAGGATAGGATAGAGGATAGGATAGGATAGAGGATAGGATAGGATAGAGAATAGGATATAATAGATGATAGGATAGGATAGAGGATAGGATAGGATAGAGGATAGGATAGAAGATAGGATAGGGTAGAGGCTAGGATCGGATAGAGGATAGGATAGGATAGAGGATAGGAAAGAGGATAGGATAGGATAGAGGATAGGATAGGATAGAGGATAGGATATAATAGATGATAGGATAGGATAGAGGATAGGATAGGATAGAGGATAGGATAGAGGATAGGATAGGGTAGATGCTAGGATCGGATAGAGGATAGGATAGGATAGAGGATAGGAAAGAGGATAGGATATAATACAGAATAGGATAGGATTGAGTATAGGATGGGATAGAGGATAGGATAGAGGATAGGATAGGATAGAGGATAGGATAGGATAGAGGATAGAAAAGGATAGACAATAGGATAGGATAGAGGATAGGATAGGATAGAGGATAGGATAGGATAGAGGATAGGATAGGATAGAGGATAGGTTAGAATAGAGGATAGAATAGAGGATAGGATAGGATAGAGGATAGAGTAGGATAGAGGATAGGATAATATAGAGGATAGGATAGGATAGAGGATAGGAAAGGATAGAGGATAGGATAGGATAGAGGATAGGATAGGATAGAGGATAGGATAGAATAGAGGATAGGATAGAGGATAGGATAGGATAGAGGATAGGATAGAATAGAGGATAGGATAGAGGATAGGATAGGATAGAGGATATGATAGGATAGAGGATAGGAAAGGATAGAGGATAGGATAGGATAGAGGATAGGATAGGATAGAGGATAAGATAGGATAGAGGATAGGATAGGATACTGGATAGGATAGGATAGAGGATAGGATAGGATAGAGGATAGGATAGGATAGAGGATAGGATAGGATAGAGGATAGGATAGGATAGAGGATAGGATAGGATAGAGGATAGGATAGGATAGAGGATACGATATGATAGAGTATAGGAAAGAGGATAGGGGATTGGATAGGATAGAGGATAGGATAGGATAGGATAGGATAGGATAGAGGATAGGATAGGATAGAGGATAGGATAGGATAGAGGATAGGATAGGATAGAGGATAGGATAGGATAGAGGATAGGATAGGATAGAGGATAGGATAGGATAGAGGGTAGGATAGGATAGAGGATAGGATAGGATAGAGGATAGGATAGGATAGATTATAGGATAGGGTAGAGGATAGGATAGGATAGAGGATAGGATAGGATAGAGGATAGGATAGGATAGAGGAGAGGATAGGATAGGATAGGATAGAGGATACGATATGATAGAGGATAGGAAAGATAATAGGGGATAGGATAGGATAGAGGATAGGATAGGATAGGATAGGATAGAGGATAGAGGATAGAGGATAGGATAGGATAGAGGATAGGATAGGATAGAGGATAGGATAGGATAGAGGATAGGATAGGATAGAGGATAGGATAGAGGATAGGATAGGATAGAGGATAGGATAGGATAGAGGATAGGATAGGATAGAGGATAGGATAGGATAGAGGATAGGATAGGATAGAGGATAGGATAGGATAGAGGATAGGATAGGATAGAGGATAGGATAGGATAGAGGATAGGATAGGATAGAGGATAGGATAGGATAGAGGATAGGATAGGATAGAGGATAGGATAGGATAGAGGATAGGATAGGATAGAGGATAGGATAGGATAGAGGATAGGATAGGATAGAGGATAGGATAGGATAGAGGATAGGATAGGATAGAGGATAGGATAGGATAGAGGATAGGATAGGATAGAGGATAGGATAGGATAGAGGATAGGATAGGATAGAGGATAGGATAGAATAGAGGATAGGATAGGATAGAGGTTAGGATAGGATAGAGGATAGGATAGGATAGAGGATAGGATAGGATAGAGGATAGGATAGGATAGAGGATAGGATAGGATAGAGGATAGGATAGGATAGAGGATAGGATAGGATACTGGATAGGATAGGATAGAGGATAGGATAGGATAGAGGATAGGATAGGATAGAGGATAGGATAGGATAGAGGATAGGATAGGATAGAGGATAGGATAGGATAGAGGATAGGATAGGATAGAGGATAGGATAGGATAGAGGATAAGATAGGATAGAGGATAGGATAGGATAGAGGATACGATATGATAGAGTATAGGAAAGAGGATAGGGGATTGGATAGGATAGAGGATAGGATAGGATAGGATAGGATAGAGGATAGAGGATAGAGGATAGGATAGGATAGAGGATAGGATAGGATAGAGGATATGATAGGATAGAGGATAGGATAGGATAGAGGATATGATAGGATAGAGGATAGGATAGGATAGAGGATAGGATAGGATAGAGGATAGGATAGGATAGAGGATAGGATAGGATAGAGGATAGGATAGGATAGAGGATAGGATAGGATAGAGGATAGGATAGGATAGAGGATAGGATAGGATAGAGGATAGGATAGGATAGAGGATAGGATAGGATAGAGGATAGGATAGGATAGAGGATAGGATAGGATAGAGGATAGGATAGGATAGAGGATAGGATAGGATAGAGGATAGGATAGGATAGAGGATAGGATAGGATAGAGGATAGGATAGGATAGAGGATAGGATAGGATAGAGGATAGGATAGGATAGAGGATAGGATAGGATAGAGGATAGGATAGGATAGAGGATAGGATAGGATAGAGGATAGGATAGGATAGAGGATAGGATAGGATAGAGGATAGGATAGGATAGAGGATAGGATAGGATAGAGGATATGATAGGATAGAGGATAGGATAGGATAGAGGATAGGATAGGATAGAGGATAGGATAGGATAGAGGATAGGATAGGATAGAGGAGGGGACCGAGGGGATATGGGCTTAGTAGTGGTGACTCGGATCCACTACTAGGTATGCCACAGTGGTGGCGGCCATATCCCTAAAATCCTCTACGCTCCACCTCCTCGTGGTGGTCCCTGGGAACACACATAGTTGTGTGTTGCTAACGGAGCGAGGGGTATTCCGCGGGAAGTAGTCCTAATGATGTGTGAGGCGATGCCGGCGGGATCTTCGGATCCTGGCAGGGCCTCCCTTGCCGGTAAGGCTCACACGGAGGGATAAAAAACCGCGGAATGGGTCCTGCGATAACGACCGGGGAGGTCGCCGCAGGGCCCTTGCCGTAAACCGGTGGTCATGTTTTACCGGAACGGTGGTCTTGCCTTAATCGGCCGGGCCGCGAGGATGATAACCTCTATAAAAATCCCTAATGCCCTAAGCTTAGGTGCGCGGTGAGAGGGTACGCCCTGGCTACAGGGCGCGGCTGGTGGGGTACATCAGCCACTAGCGCACCATCTCTGGATACCTGGCGAACTCCAGTTGAAATTAGCCTTACCCGGGCAAGGAGGCTCTGCCCGGGCGGACGTGTTTTTTCCTGCCAATCTCGTGGGACCAGATATGGAATCGTATAATAAAAACCTTGATGTTGTGGGGGAGGCTGCCGATACGGCAGCAGCTGCGGCGGGGGAAGAGACGGCAGCGGTCACTGACGGGGAGGGGATGGCAACGATTACTGCCGGGGAGGACGCGGTCGTGGTCATCGCGGACGAGGACTCGGATGGGGATGAAACAATCATCTCCATCTCGAGCTCCGTCGGCTCGATCGTGACGCGCGGGGGCGCGGAGAAGCGGGGCGCGACATCTGGGGTCTCTGACCCCAAGCGTGCCCGGTTAGAGGGGGGGCAGCACACCCGCGGCGGGTCGGTGTCGCGGACGGACCCCGGGGAGGGCTCGTCGGGGACGCCCACCATGGATCTGGCCCTCGGCGGCCGCGCCGAGAGGAGTCAGACGAGGAGGGTGGATGACCTCATCGAGCTGGGTGGGAGGATGCCGACAGCGCAGCTAGTAGGGGAGGTGGAGGAGGCGATGTTGAGGGTGGAGAGAGTCTCCACCGTCTCAAAGGGCCTCAAGGGGGACCTGGCTAAAGACTTGCGGGATTGTTCTGCAGTCGCCAGGGCCCACTGCACCACCTTGATGCAGCGGTGCTTTACCGGGATGGCGTGGCAGGGTAGCCAGGAGGTGGCCCGCCTCCGCGAGCAGAACGCGGCCCTCGCGAAGGAGGCGGGTGACCTCCGGGCGAGGCTCCGGTCAATGGAGGCCGGGCGGCGGGCGAACACCGACAGCGGTCGCCGGGCGGGACATGCGCCAATAGGGGAAGCGCCCCCCGCCTCCTCGACAGCGGGGGTCCGTACGCGGGGGATGGAGGCGATGGGACCGTCGGGGGAGGGAGCGGGAGTTTTGGACTCCGAAGCCCTGCTTCTCCGGGTCGGCGCGCTGATAACGGCCAGGAACCGGGAGCTAGAGGCCCGGATGGAGGAGCGGTTCCGGACGATTCTGGCCGGGTTGGCCCCGGCCCTCCGGGCGGAGGGTAAATCGGCGCGCGAGGCGACGCCGGTGGCTTCTCTGCCGGCGACGTCTGTCACCAAGGGGACTGGACCGGTGGTCGTGTCCAACGTGAGGGTGGTGCCCCCCGTTATCATTCCGCCACCGGTCGTCCCGGCCTCGTGGTTGGAGGTGACGAGCAAGGCGGCGAAGAGGGCCAAGAAGAAGATGGCCGCGGAGGAGGCTGCGGCGAGAGCAGCCGCGGCCGAGGCAGCTGCCGCCGCTTCACGGCTGCAGGCTGCGAGGGAGCCGAGGGCGGCGGGCGGCGCACGAGTGCAGGGCGGCGCGAGCGCGGCGAAGCCCGCCGCCGGGAGGGACGGTGGCCTGGGACGCACCCCCAGAACGGGAGCAGTGGCCATCACCATCCCCGAGAGCTGCAAGCTCACTTATTCGGAGGTGATGGCCAGGGCAAAAGAGAGGGTGGACCTCAAGGCTATCGGGATCGAGTCGGGGGTGCTTCCCAGGCGGTCGAAAACCGGCGGGATCCTCCTGGAGGTCAGGGGCACGGGGTGCCAGGAGAAGGCACGGGCCCTCTCCGGGAGGATCGCCGAGGCGCTTGGGGGGACCGGGGTTAAGGTCTCCCAGGCGGTCAAGCGCGGCGAGGTGCGCGTGGCGGGCCTGGACGACTCGGTGTCGCCCGGGGACGTAGCGGCGGCGCTGGCGGCGGCGGGGGGGTGTTCCGCGGCGGAGTTCCGGGTCGGCGAGATCCGCAGACCCGCCTCGGAGCAGGCGCTGGGCTCCTGTTGGGCCCAGGGCCCCCTCGCGGCCGTCAAGAAAGTGTTGGCGGGAGGCCGGCTGCTGGTCGGCTGGTCCTCGGCCCGCGTCGAGGCGCTGAGGGAGCGGCCCCTCCAATGCTTCCGTTGTTTGGAGACGGGGCACACGCGGGCGACATGCAAGAGCGCGGTCGACAGAGGCGCGATGTGCTACCGCTGCGGGGCGGCGGAGCACCGGGCTTCGGCCTGTAAGGCCGCCCCCAGGTGTCCGCTCTGCGCGGACCTGGGGAGACCATCGGGCCATAGATTCGGGGCCAAAGCGTGTGCCCCGGCTCCCAAGAGGGGCCGCGCGGCGACGAAAGAGAAGGGCGCGTCTGGGGCTGCATCCGCGCAGCGGCCGCAGACGGCGCCGGGGGCCCGGACCTCCCAGGGAGGGGACTCTGCAGAGCCCATGTTAGAGTAGGTACTTTTAATCCTACTCCGGTTCTGCAGGCGAACCTCAACCACTCGCGCGCGGCACAAGACCTGTTTGTCCAAGCCGTGCGCGAGTGGGGGGCTGGGCTGGCAGTTGCGGCGGAGCCGTACGCAATCCCCGAACACCCCTTCTGGGTGGGGGACGAGATCGGCTCCGTAGTAATAGTGGCGGGAGGCCGCCCCGGGTCCCCGTCGGTCACCCTTCTGGAGCGGGGCGAGGGATTCGTGGCGGTGCAATGGGGGGACATCACGGTTGTCGGGATCTACATCTCGCCGAGCTGTGGCCTCGATCAATTTCGGGGGTTCCTGGGCGGGCTGAACAGCTGCATCGCGCGGTGCAGCGCCCGCCCGGTTCTCGTTTTGGGAGACTTCAATGCCCACGCGGTATCGTGGGGGAGTCCCAGGACGACCACTAGGGGTAGCGAGGTGTTAACCTGGGCGGCCGGCCTGGATCTCCGGTTGATTAACCGGGGATCCACGCCGACGTGCGTGCGTCCGCAGGGGGTCTCGATTGTCGACCTGACATGGGGGACTCCCTCGGCCGTGCGCCGGGTGTCGGGATGGAGGGTGGCCGAGGAGATAGAGATTGCGTCAGACCATACGCCCATCGTCATGGACGTGTGGCCCACCCTCCACGCGCGGGATTCCCGGCCGGGCCGGGGGGACCGACGGCCGCGATGGGCCTTGAAGCGGCTGGACGCGGACGCGTTCGGGGCCGCGGTAGCCGCGGCGACATGGACGGGGCCGGCCCTGTCCGAGCTGGCGCCTGCGCAAGGGGCGAGGCGGCTGCGGGAGGTAATGACGGCGGTGTGCGACACCGCCATGCTCCGCAGCCGGTTCGCCCCCAGGAGGGCGGCGTACTGGTGGTCCGCCGGCATTGCGGAGCTCCGGCGTGCCTGCAATGCCGCGCGGCGTCGGTACGGCCGAGCGCGTAGGAGGCGCGACGACGAGGAGACGACGGCGAGGCTCGGCGGGGAGTACCGAGCCGCGCTCGGGGTTCTCCGCAGGGCTATCGCGCGGGCCAAGGCCGACGCGTGGTCGGAGCTCGTCGGCATGGTGGACTCCGATCCATGGGGGCGCCCGTACAAGCTTGTCATGAACAAGCTGCGCGCGTGGGCGCCTCCGGTGACGGAGTCGATGGACCCCCACCTGCTCGAGGGAGTGGTGGCGTCCCTCTTCCCGCGAGAGGGGGGACAACTGCGCCGCTCCCATTGGGAACAGGAGCCTCTCTCCTGGTCCGCAGAGTGGGAGGTGTCGGCCGGCGAGCTGGGTGAGGCGATGGCCAGGGCGCGGCGGGTGGGCCGCAAGGCCCCGGGCCCGGACGGGGTGCCGGGCCGCGCGTTGGTCTTGGCCCTGGAGGGGGGACTCGCCGCCGAACTCCGGCAGCTGTATAACGGCTGTCTGAGGGAGGGGGTGTTCCCCACGGAGTGGAAGTCGGGCAGGTTGGTCCTCCTTCCGAAGGGGGGCAAGTCCCGGGACTCGCCCTCAGGGTACCGGCCAATTTGTCTGCTGGACGAGGCGGGGAAGTTGTTCGAGCGCGTACTCGTTGGACGCCTCGTCCGGCACCTGTCGGCGGGAGGGGTCCCCGATCTGAGCGGGGTTCAATTCGGCTTCCGGGAGGGTCTCTCCACCGTCGACGCTATTCGGCGGGTGAGGGCTCTCTCGGAGGCCTGTACGAGGGGGGGGCGGTGTTGCGTTGGCGATATCCTTGGATATCGCTAACGCGTTCAACACCGTCCCCTGGGATCGGATAATGGAGGCCCTGGTCTTCCACCGGGTGCCTCTGTATCTCAGAAGGGTGATCGGGAGCTATCTCTCCGACAGGGGTATAGAGTATCCCGGCCGGTACGGGATGGTGCGCAGGGGCGTCGTGCGCGGGGTTCCGCAGGGCTCGGTGTTGGGCCCGTTGCTGTGGAATCTTGCGTACGATCGCGTCCTGCGGGAGGAGATGCCTCCCGGGGTCAGCCTGACGTGTTACGCCGACGACACGCTGGTATTGGCCACCGGGAGGTATGCGAAGGAGGCCATCTGCCTGGCGGAGCGCGGCGCGTGGCGCGCGGTGCGCGCGATCCGGTCGCTGGGCCTAGAGGTGTCCGTCGAGAAAACCAGGGCCATGTGGTTTCTCCGCTCGGCCCGGTTGGCGGCGCCTCCCCAGTGCTGGATCTGCGTGGGGGAGGGGATGGTCAAGGTCGGGTCCCAGATGCGGTACCTGGGACTCGAGCTTGACGGCCGGTGGCGTTTTGACCGCCACCTTGAGTCGCTGGCGCCCCGGGCGGAGAGGGCGACCGCTGCGCTCGGTCGCCTTCTCCCGAATCTCGGGGGACCCTGTGGACGGGTGCGTCGTCTGTTCGCGGTGGTGGTGCGAGTTTTGGTCCTGTACGGAGCCCCTGTATGGGCGCACGATGTCTTGGCTAGGGGGCGCAGTGGCGGCACACGGTCGCTGCTGCGTCGCATCGAGCGCAGGCTGGCCATAGGCATCGTGCGGGGGTACCGCACCATTTCATACGCGACGGCGATGGTGATGTCGGGGCTGATCCCCATCGAGCTGGAGGCCCGCGTGTTGGCGGATGTGCATACGCACTCCAGGGAACTCCGGCTCCGGGGGGTGGCCCCGGATCAGGCGCGGCTCATGGTGGATGAGCTCAGGCGACATGCTCGGCGGCACGCAGCCCGGGAGTGGCGCGATAGCCTTCCCGGGACGAGGGAGGGCGAGAGGCGGGCCGTTCGGGCCATCCTCCCGGTGTTCGATCAATGGAACAGGGGATGGATGGGGCATAGGGTCTCCTACCGTGTGACGCAGGTGATGAGCGGGCACGGGTGCTTCGGCGACTACCTGTGTCGCATCGGGAGGGAGACCGAGGAGGCGTGTCACCACTGCGGCGAGCCGCGGGACACGGCGCAACACACTCTGGAGGAGTGTCCGGCATGGGGGGGAGAGCGCCGTGCCCTGCGGCGCGCGGTGGGCCACGACCTCTCGCTCCCGGCTGTCGTCGCTGCGGCAGCCGGTGGCGAGGAGGCGTGGAGGGGGTTCGCTTCCTTCTGCGAGCGGGTTATGCTGCGGAAGGAGGCTGCGGAACGGGATCGGGAGCGTAATCACGATCCCGGCCGAAGGGGGGGGGGAGGCGCCGCAGGGTACGCCCCGGGGGCGTACCCCCGTTGCGACGCCTCTGACGCGAGCGGGGACGCCCTTGATGATCTCGAGGCGGGGGATCGGATATCCCCTTACACTCGGTCACCAACGGCGTCCCCGGAGGCCGCCGGGCATCTCGGGCGGGGGCTCGGATGCTCATCGGGCGGCCTAACAGGGGGGGAAGGCGCCACGTCGTCCGTTGCGTGGTGCCTTCGGATAGAGTAGGTACGGGAGGGGCCGCGTCCCCCCCCCCCCCCCCCCCTGGGTGGTATGCTAAGGCGGGGGCACACCGGATTGACATGCGCGCGCAGAGCACGGGTGCCCCCAGGAGTCTAGGGACGGACGGGGAGGAGTTAGTGGGTATACTCGGCGTTGCACCAACCAGCCGAGGAGTCCCACATAACCCGGACCACCCCCCCCCGGGGGGGTTCGGGTATCCGTAACGAGATTACCTCCTCGAAAAAAAAAAAATAGGATAGAGGATAGGATAGGATAGGATAGAGGGTAGGATAGGATAGGATAGGATAGAGGATAGGATAGGATAGAGGATAGGATAGGATAGGATAGAGGATAGGATAGGATAGAGGATAGGATTGGATAGAGGATAGGATAGGATAGAGGATAGGATAGGATAGAGGATAGGATAGGATAGAGGATAGGATAGGATAGAGGATAGGATAGGATAGAGGATAGGATAGGATAGAGGATAGGATAGGATAGAGGATAGGATAGGATAGAGGATAGGATAGGATAAAGGATAGGATAGGATAGAGGATAGGATACGATAGAGGATAGGATAGAATAGAGGGTAGGGTAGAATTTGGATAGGACACAGGATAGCATAGGATAGAGTATAGGATAGGATAGAGAATAGGATAGGATAGAGGATATTGTGGGGTAGAGGATAGGATAAGATAGAGGATATGATATGATAGAGGATAGGAAAGAGGATAGGATATAATACAGAATAGGATAGTATTGAGTATAGAATGCGATAGAGGATAGGATAGGGTATTGGATAGGATAGAGGATAGGATAGGATAGAGGATAGGATAGGATAGAGGATAGGATAGGATAGAGGATAGGATAGGATAGATGATAGGATAGGATAGAGGATAGGATAGGATAGAGGATAGGATAGGATAGGATAGAGGATAGGATAGGATAGAGGATAGGATAGGATAGGATAGAGGATAGGATAGGATAGAGGATAGGATAGGATAGAGGATAGGATAGGATAGGATACAGGATAGGATAGGATAGAGGAGAGGAGAGGATAGAGGCTAGGATAGTACAGAGGATAGGATAGGATAGAGGATAGGACAGGATAGAGTATAGGTTAGAATAGAGGATAGGATAGAGGATAGGATAGGATAGAGGATAGGATAGGATAGAGGATAGGATAGGATAGAGGATAGGATAGGATAGAGGATAGGATAAGATAGAGGATAGGATAGGATAGAGGATAGGATAGAATAGAGGATAGGATAGAGGATGGGATAGGATAAAGGATAGGATAGGATAGAGGATAGGATAGGATAGAGGATAGGATAGGATAGGATAGAGGATAGGATAGGATAGAGGATAGGATAGGATAGGATAGAGGATAGGATAGGATAGAGGAGAGGAGAGGATAGAGGCTAGGATAGTACAGAGGATAGGATAGGATAGGATAGAGGATAGGATAGGATAACGGAGTGGATAGGATAGAGGATAGGACAGGATAGAGGATAGGATAGGATAGAGGATAGGTTAGAATAGAGGATAGGATAGAGGATAGGATAGGATAGAGGATAGGATAGGATAGATTATAGGATAGGGTAGAGGATAGGATAGGATAGAGGATAGGATAGGATAGAGGATAGGATAGGATAGAGGATAGGATAGGATAGAGGATAGGATAGGATAGAGGATAGGATAGGATAGAGGGTAGGGTAGAATTTGGATAGGACACAGGATAGCATAGGATAGAGTATAGGATAGGATAGAGAATAGGATAGGATAGAGGATATTGTGGGGTAGAATATAGGATAAGATAGAGGATATGATATGATAGAGGATAGGAAAGAGGATAGGATATAATACAGAATAGGATAGTATTGAGTATAGAATGGGATAGAGGATAGGATAGGGTATTGGATAGGATAGAGGATAGGATAGGATAGAGGATAGGATAGGATAGAGGATAGAGGATAGGATAGGATAGAGGATAGGATAGGATAGAGGATAGGATAGGATAGAGGAGAGGATAGGATAGGATAGGATAGAGGATACGATATGATAGAGGATAGGAAAGAGGATAGGGGATAGGATAGGATAGAGGATAGGATAGGATAGAGGATAGGATAGGATAGAGGATAGGATAGGATAGAGGATAGGATAGGATAGAGGATAGGATAGGATAGAGGATAGGATAGGATAGAGGATAGGATAGGATAGAGTATAGGATAGAATAGAGGATAGGATAGAGGATGGGATAGGATAGAGGATAGGATAGGATCGAGGATAGGATAGGGTAGAGGATAGGATAGGATAGAGGATAGGATAGGATAGAGGATAGGATAGGATAGAGGATAGTATAGGATAGAGGGTAGGATAGGATAGATTATAGGATAGGATAGAGGATACGATATGATAGAGGATAGGAAAGAGGATAGGATATAATACAGTATAGGATAGGATAGAGGATAGGATAGGATAGAGGATAGGATAGGATAGAGGATAGGATAGGATAGAGGATAGGATAGGATAGAGGATAGGATAGGATAGAGGATAGGATAGGATAGAGGATAGGATAGAATAGAGGATAGGATAGAGGATGGGATAGGATAGAGGATAGGATAGGATCGAGGATAGGATAGGATAGAGGATAGGATAGGATAGGATAGAGGATAGGATAGGATAGAGGATAGGATAGGATAGGATAGAGGATAGGATAGGATAGAGGAGAGGAGAGGATAGAGTCTAGGATAGTACAGAGGATAGGATAGGATAGGATAGAGGATAGGATAGGATAACGGATAGGATAGGATAGAGGATAGGACAGGATAGAGGATAGGATAGGATAGAGGATAGGTTAGAATAGAGGACAGGATAGAGGATAGGATAGGATAGAGGATAGGATAGGATAGATTATAGGATAGGGTAGAGGATAGGATAGGATAGAGGATAGGATAGGATAGAGGATAGGATAGGATAGAGGAGAGGATAGGATAGGATAGGATAGAGGATACGATATGATAGAGGATAGGGAAGAGGATAGGGGATAGGATAGGATAGAGGATAGGATAGGATAGGATAGGATAGAGGATAGAGGATAGGATAGGATAGAGGATAGGATAGGATAGAGGATAGGATAGGATAGAGGATAGGATAGGATAGAGGATAGGATAGGATAGAGGATAGGATAGGATAGAGGATAGGATAGGATAGAGGATAGAGGATAGGATAGGATAGAGGATAGGATAGGATAGAGGATAGGATAGGATAGAGGATAGGATAGGATAGAGGATAGGATAGGATAGAGGATAGGATAGGATAGAGGATAGGATAGGATAGAGGATAGGATAGGATAGAGGATAGGATAGGATAGAGGATAGGATAGGATAGAGGATAGGATAGGATAGAGGATAGGATAGGATAGAGGATAGGATAGGATAGAGGATAGGATAGGATAGAGGACAGGATAGGATAGAGGGTAGGGTAGAATTTGGATAGGACACAGGATAGCATAGGACAGAGTATAGGATAGGATAGAGAATAGGATAGGATAGAGGATATTGTGGGGTAGAGGATAGGATAAGATAGAGGATATGATATGATAGAGGATAGGAAAGAGGATAGGATATAATACAGAATAGGATAGTATTGAGTATAGAATGGGATAGAGGATAGGATAGGGTATTGGATAGGATAGAGGATAGGATAGGATAGAGGATAGGATAGGATAGAGGATAGGATAGGATAGAGGATAGGATAGGATAGATGATAGGATAGGATAGAGGATAGGATAGGATAGAGGATAGCATAGGATAGAGGATAGGATAGGATAGCATAGAGGATAGGATAGGATAGAGGATAGGATAGGATAGAGGATTGGATAGGATAGAGGATAGGATAGGATATGATAGGATAGACTATAGAGGATAGGATAGGATAGAGGATAGGATAGGATAGAGGATAGGATAGGATAGAGGATAGGATAGGATAGAGGATAGGATAGGATAGAGGGAAGGGTAGAATTTGGATAGGACACAGGATAGCATAGGATAGAGTATAGGATAGGATAGAGAATAGGATAGGATAGAGGATAGGATAGGGGATACGATATGATAGAGGATAGGATAGGATAGAGAATTGGATAGGATAGAGGATATTATGGGGTAGAGGAGAGGATAGGATAGAGGATAAGATAGGATAGAGGATAGGATAGGATAGGGGATACGATATGATAGAGGATAGGATAGGATAGAAGAGAGGATAGGATAGAGGATAGGATAGGATAGAGGATAGGATAGCATAGAGGATAGGATAGGATAGAGGATAGGATAGTATAGAGGATTGGATAGGATAGAGGATAGGATAGGATAGAGGATAGGATAGGATAGAGTATAGAATGGGATAGAGGATAGGATAGGGTATTGGATAGGATAGAGGATAGGATAGGATAGAGGATAGGATAGGATAGAGGATAGGATAGGATAGAGGATAGGATAGGGTAGAGGGAAGGGTAGAATTTGGATAGGACACAGGATAGCATAGGATAGAGTATAGGATAGGATAGAGAATAGGATAGGATAGAGGATAGGATAGGATAGAGGATAGGATAGGATAGAGGATAGGATAGGATAGATGATAGGATAGGATAGAGGATAGGATAGGATAGAGGATAGGATAGGATAGAGGATAGGATAGGATAGAGGAGAGGATAGGGTAGAGGATAGGATAGGATAGAGGATAGGATAGGGTAGAGGATAGGATAGGATAGAGGATAGGATAGGATAGAGGATAGGATAGGATAGAGGATAGTATAGGATAGAGGGTAGGATAGGATAGATTATAGGATAGGATAGAGGATACGATATGATAGAGGATAGGAAAGAGGATAGGATATAATACAGTATAGGATAGGATTGAGTATAGGATGGGATAGAGGATAGGATAGGGTATTGGATAGGATAGAGGATAGAGGATAGGATAGGATAGAGGATAGGATCGGATAGAGGATAGGATAGGATAGGATAGAGGATAGGATAGGATAGAGGATAGGATAGGATAGAGGATAGGATAGAATAGAGGATAGGATAGGATAGGATAGAGGATAGGATAGGATAGAGGATAGGATAGGATACAGGATAGGATAGGATAGAGGATAGGATAGGATAGAGGATAGGATAGGATAGAGGATAGGATAGGATAGAGGAAAGGATAGGATAGAGGATAGGATAGGATAGATTATAGGATAGGATAGGGGATACGATATGATAGAGGATAGGATAGGATAGAGGAGAGGATAGGATAGAGGATAGGATAGGATAGAGGATAGGATAGGATAGAGGATAGGATAGGATAGGATAGAGGATAGGATAGGATAGAGGATAGGATAGGATAGAGGATAGGATAATATAGAGGGTAGGGTAGAATTTGGATAGGACACAGGATAGCATAGGGTAGAGTATAGGATAGGATAGAGAATTGGATAGGATAGAGGATATTATGGGGTAGAGGAGAGGATAGGATAGAGGATAAGATAGGATAGAGGATAGGATAGGATAGGGGATACGATATGATAGAGGATAGGATAGGATAGAAGAGGGGATAGGATAGAGGATAGGATAGGATAGAGGATAGGATAGCATAGAGGATAGGATAGGATAGAGGATAGGGTAGGATAGAGGATAGGATAGGATAGAGGATAGGATAGGATAGAGGATAGGATAGGATAGAGGGTAGGGTAGAATTTGGATAGGACACAGGATAGCATACGATAGAGTATAGGATAGGATAGAGAATAGGATAGGATAGAGGATATTGTGGGGTAGAGGATAGGATAAGATAGAGGATATGATATGATAGAGGATAGGGAAGAGGATAGGATATAATACAGAATAGGATAGTATTGAGTATAGAATGGGATAGAGGATAGGATAGGGTATTGGATAGGATAGAGGATAGGATAGGATAGAGGATAGGATAGGATAGAGGATAGGATAGGATAGAGGATAGGATAGGATAGAGGATAGGATAGGATAGAGGATAGGATAGGATAGATGATAGGATAGGATAGAGGATAGGATAGGATAGAGGATAGGATAGGATAGAGGATAGGATAGCATAGAGGATAGGATAGGATAGAGGATAGGATAGGATAGAGGATTGGATAGGATAGAGGATAGGATAGGATAGGATAGGATAGAGGATAGAGGATAGGATAGGATAGAGGATAGGATAGGATAGAGGATAGGATAGGATAGAGGATAGGATAGGGTAGAGGATAGGATAGGATAGAGGATAGGATAGCATAGAGGATAGGATAGGATAGAGGATAGTATAGGATAGAGGGTAGGATAGGATAGAGGATAGGATAGGATAGAGGATAGGATAGGATAGAGGATAGGATAGGATAGAGGATAGGATAGGATAGAGGATAGGATAGAGGATAGGATAGAGGATAGGATAGAGGATAGGATAGGATAGAGGATAGGATAGGATAGAGGATAGGATAGGATAGAGGATAGGATAGGATAGAGGATAGGATAGGATAGAGGATAGGATAGGATAGAGGATAGGATAGGATAGAGGATAGGATAGGATAGAGGATAGGATAGGATAGAGGATAGGATAGGATAGAGGATAGGATAGGATAGAGGATAGGATAGGATAGAGGATAGGATAGGATAGAGGGTAGGGTAGAATTTGGATAGGACACAGGATAGCATAGGATAGAGTATAGGATAGGATAGAGAATAGGATAGGATAGAGGATAGGATAGGATAGAGGATAGGATAGGATAGAGGATAGGATAGGATAGAGGATAAGATAGGATAGAGGATAGGATAGGATAGAGGAGAGGATCGGGTAGAGGATAGGATAGGATAGAGGATAGGATAGGGTAGAGGATAGGATAGGATAGAGGATAGGATAGGATAGAGGATAGGATAGGATAGAGGATAGTATAGGATAGAGGGTAGGATAGGATAGAATATAGGATAGGATAGAGGATACGATATGATAGAGGATAGGAAAGAGGATAGGATATAATACAGTATAGGATAGGATTGAGTATAGGATGGGATAGAGGATAGGATAGGGTATTGGATAGGATAGAGGATAGAGGATAGGATAGGATAGAGGATAGGATCGGATAGAGGATAGGATAGGATAGAGGATAGGATAGGATAGAGGATAGGATAGGATAGAGGAGAGGATAGGATAGGATAGGATAGAGGATACGATATGATAGAGGATAGGAAAGAGGATAGGGGATAGGATAGGATAGAGGATAGGATAGGATAGAGGATAGGATAGGATAGGATAGAGGATAGGATAGGATAGAGGGTAGGATAGCATAGAGGATAGGATAGGATAGAGGATAGGATAGGATAGAGGATTGGATAGGATAGAGGATAGGATAGGATAGAGGATAGGATAGGATAGAGGATAGGATAGGATAGAGGATATGATAGGATAGAGGATAGGATAGGATAGAGGATAGGATAGGATAGAGGATAGGATAGGATAGATGATAGGATAGGATAGAGGATAGTATAGGATAGAGGATAGGGTAGGATAGAGGATAGGATAGGATAGAGGATAGGATAGGATAGAGGATAGGATAGGATAGAGGAGAGGATAGGATAGGATAGGATAGAGGATACGATATGATAGAGGATAGGATAGGATAGAGGATAGGATAGGATAGATGATAGGATAGGATAGAGGATAGTATAGGATAGAGGATAGGATAGGGTAGAGGATAGGATAGGATAGAGGTTAGGATAGGATAGAAAATAGGATAGGATAGAGGATAGGATAGGATAGAGGATAGGATAGGATAGAGGATAGGATAGGATAGAGGATAGGATAGGACAGACGATAGGATAGGATAGAGGATAGGATAGGATAGAGGATAGGCTAGGATAGAGGATAGGATAGGATAGAGGATAGGATAGGATAGAGGATAGAGGATAGGATAGAGGATAGGATAGGATAGAGGATAGGATAGGATACTGGATAGGATAGGATAGAGGATAGGATAGGATAGAGGATAGGATAGAGGATAGGATAGAGGATAGGATAGGATAGAGGATAGGATAGGATAGAGGATAGGATAGGATAGATGATAGGATAGGATAGAGGATAGTATAGGATAGAGGATAGGATAGGGTAGAGGATAGGATAGGATAGAGGTTAGGATAGGATAGAAAATAGGATAGGATAGAGGAGAGGATAGGATAGAGGATAGGATAGGATAGAGGATAGGATAGGATAGAGGATAGGATAGGATAGACGATAGGATAGGATAGAGGATAGGATAGGGTAGAGGATAGGATAGGATAGAGGATAGGATAGGATAGAGGATAGGATAGGATAGAGGATAGAGGATAGGATAGAGGATAGGATAGGATAGAGGATAGGATAGGATACTGGATAGGATAGGATAGAGGATAGGATAGGATAGAGGATAGGATAGAGGATAGGATAGAGGATAGGATAGAGGATAGGATAGGATAGAGGATAGGATAGGATAGAGGATAGGATAGGATAGAGGATAGGATAGGATAGAGGATAGGATAGGATAGAGGATAGGATAGGATAGAGGATAGGATAGGATAGAGGATAGGATAGGATAGAGGATAGGATAGGATAGAGGATAGGATAGGATAGAGGATAGGATTGGGATAGAGGGTAGGGTAGTGAATTTGGATAGGACACAGGATATAGGATAGAGTATAGGATAGGATAGAGAATAGGATAGGATAGAGGATAGGATAGGATAGAGGATAGGATAGGATAGAGGATAGGATAGGATAGAGGATAGGATAGGATAGAGGATAGGATAGGATAGAGGAGAGGAAAGGGTAGAGGATAGGATAGGATAGAGGATAGGATAGGGTAGAGGATAGGATAGGATAGAGGATAGGATAGGATAGAGGATAGGATAGGATAGAGGATAGTATAGGATAGAGGGTAGGATAGGATAGATTATAGGATAGGATAGAGGATACGATATGATAGAGGATAGGAAAGAGGATAGGATATAATACAGTATAGGATAGGATTGAGTATAAGATGGGATAGAGGATAGGATAGGGTATTGGATAGGATAGAGGATAGAGGATAGGATAGGATAGAGGATAGGATCGGATAGAGGATAGGATAGGATAGAGGATAGGATAGGATAGAGGATAGGATAGGATAGAGGAGAGGATAGGATAGGATAGGATAGAGGATACGATATGATAGAGGATAGGAAAGAGGATAGGGGATAGGATAGGATAGAGGATAGGATAGGATAGAGGATAGGATAGGATAGGATAGAGGATAGGATAGGATAGAGGATAGGATAGCATAGAGGATAGGATAGGATAGAGGATAGGACAGGATAGAGGATTGGATAGGATAGAGGATAGGATAGGATAGAGGATAGGATAGGATAGAGGATAGGATAGGATAGAGGATATGATAGGATAGAGGATAGGATAGGATAGAGGATAGGATAGGATAGAGGATAGGATAGGATAGATGATAGGATAGGATAGAGGATAGTATAGGATAGAGGATAGGGTAGGATAGAGGATATGATAGGATAGAGGATAGGATAGGATAGAGGATAGGATAGGATAGAGGAGAGGATAGGATAGGATAGGATAGAGGATACGATATGATAGAGGATAGGATAGGATAGAGGATAGGATAGGATAGATGATAGGATAGGATAGAGGATAGTATAGGATAGAGGATAGGATAGGGTAGAGGATAGGATAGGATAGAGGTTAGGATAGGATAGAAAATAGGATAGGATAGAGGATAGGATAGGATAGAGGATAGGATAGAGGATAGGATAGGATAGAGGATAGGATAGGATAGACGATAGGATAGGATAGAGGATAGGATAGGATAGAGGATAGGCTAGGATAGAGGATAGGATAGGATAGAGGATAGGATAGGATAGAGGATAGAGGATAGGATAGAGGATAGGATAGGATAGAGGATAGGATAGGATACTGGATAGGATAGGATAGAGGATAGGATAGGATAGAGGATAGGATAGAGGATAGGATAGGATAGAGGATAGGATAGGATAGAGGATAGGATAGGATAGAGGATAGGATAGGATAGAGGATAGGATAGGATAGAGGATAGGATAGGATAGATTATAGGATAGGATAGAGGATACGATATGATAGAGGATAGGAAAGAAGATAGGATATAATACAGTATAGGATAGGATTGAGTATAGGATGGGATAGAGGATAGGATAGGGTATTGGATAGTATAGAGGATAGGATAGGATAGAGGATAGGATAGGATAGAGGATAGGATAGGATAGAGGATAGAGGATAGGATAGGATAGAGGATATGATAGGATAGAGGATAGGATAGGATAGAGGATAGGATAGGATAGAGGATAGGATAGGATATATGATAGGATAGGCTAGAGGATAGTATAGGATAGAGGATAGTATAGGGTAGAGGCTAGGATAGGATAGAGGTTAGGATAGGATAGAAAATAGGATAGGATAGAGGATAGGATAGGATAGAGGATAGGATAGGATAGAGGATAGGATAGGATAGAGGATAGGATAGGATAGAGGATAGGATAGGATAGAGGATAGGATAGGATAGAGGATAGGATAGGATAGAGGATAGGATAGGATAGGATAGAGGATAGGATAGGATAGAGGATAGGTTAGGATAGAGGATAGGATAGAGGATAGGATAGGATAGGATAGAGGATAGGATAGGATAGAGGATAGGATAGGATAGATTATAGGATAGGATAGAGGATAGGATAGGATAGAGGATAGGATAGGATAGAGGATAGGATAGGATAGAGGATAGGATAGGATAGAGGAGAGGATAGGATAGAGGATAGGATAGGATAGAGGATAGGATAGGATAGAGGATAGGATAGGATAGAGGATAGGATGGGATAGAGGATAGGATAGGATAGAGGATACGATATGATAGAGTATAGGAAAGGGGATAGGGGATTGGATAGGATAGAGGATAGGATAGGATAGGATAGGATAGAGGATAGAGGATAGAGGATAGGATAGGATAGAGGATAGGATAGGATAGAGGATAGGATAGGATAGAGGATAGGATAGGATAGAGGATAGGATAGGATAGAGGATAGGATAGGATAGAGGATAGGATAGGATAGAGGATAGGATAGGATAGAGGATAGGATAGGATAGAGGATAGGATAGGATAGACGATAGGATAGGATAGAGGATAGGATAGGATAGAGGATAGGATAGGATAGAGGATAGGATAGGATAGAGGATAGGATAGGATAGAGGATAGGATAGGATAGAGGATAGGATAAGATAGAGGATAGGATAGGATAGAGGCTAGGATAGTACAGAGGATAGGATAGGATAGGATAGAGGATAGGATAGGATAACGGATAGGATAGGATAGAGGATAGGACAGGATAGAGGATAGGATAGGATAGAGGATAGGATAGGATAGAGGATAGGTTAGAATAGAGGATAGGATAGAGGATAGGATAGGATAGAGGATAGGATAGGATAGATTATAGGATAGGGTAGAGGATAGGATAGGATAGAGGATAGGATAGCATAGAGGATAGTATAGGATAGGGGAGAGGATAGGATAGGATAGGATAGAGGATAGGATAGGATACAGGGTAGGGTAGAATTTGGATAGGACACAGGATAGCATAGGATAAAGTATAGGATAGGATAGAGAATAGGATAGGATAGAGGATATTGTGGGGTAGAGGATAGGATAAGATAGAGGATATGATATGATAGAGGATAGGAAAGAGGATAGGATATAATACAGAATAGGATAGTATTGAGTATAGAATGGGATAGAGGATAGGATTGGGTATTGGATAGGATAGAGGATAGGATAGGATAGAGGATAGGATAGGATAGAGGATAGCATAGGATAGAGGATAGGATAGGATAGTTGATAGGATAGGATAGAGGATAGGATAGGGTAGAGAATAGGATAGGATAGAGGATAGGATAGGATAGAGGATAGGATAGGATAGAGGATAGGAGAGGATAGAGGATAGGATACGATAGAGGATAGGATAGGATAGAGGATAGGATAGGATAGAGGAGAGGATAGGATAGAGGATAGGATAGGATAGAGGATACGATATGATAGAGGATAGGAAAGAGGATAGGGGATTGGATAGGATAGAGGATAGGATAGGATAGGATAGGATACAGGATAGAGGATAGGATAGGATAGAGGATAGGATAGGATAGAGGATAGGATAGGATAGAGGATAGGATAGGATAGAGGATATGATATGATAGAGGATAGGAAAGAGGATAGGATATAATACAGTATAGGATAGGATTGAGTATAGGATGGGATAGAGGATAGGATAGGGTATTGGATAGGATAGAGGATAGGATAGGATACAGGATAGGATAGGATAGAGGATAGGATAGGATAGAGGATAGGATAGGATAGAGGATAGGATAGGATAGAGGATAGGATAGGATAGAGGATAGGATAGGATAGAGGATAGGATAGGATAGAGGATAGGATAGGATAGAGGATAGGATAGGATAGAGGGTAGGGTAGAATTTGGATAGGACACAGGATAGCATAGGATAGAGTATAGGATAGGATAGAGAATAGGATAGGATAGAGGATAGGATAGGATAGAGGATAGGATAGGATAGAGGATAGGATAGGATAGAGGATAGGATAGGATAGAGGATAGGATAGGATAGAGGAGAGGATCGGGTAGAGGATAGGATAGGATAGAGGATAGGATAGGGTAGAGGATAGGATAGGATAGAGGATAGGATAGGATAGAGGATAGGATAGGATAGAGGATAGTATAGGATAGAGGGTAGGATAGGATAGAATATAGGATAGGATAGAGGATACGATATGATAGAGGATAGGAAAGAGGATAGGATATAATACAGTATAGGATAGGATTGAGTATAGGATGGGATAGAGGATAGGATAGGGTATTGGATAGGATAGAGGATAGAGGATAGGATAGGATAGAGGATAGGATCGGATAGAGGATAGGATAGGATAGAGGATAGGATAGGATAGAGGATAGGATAGGATAGAGGAGAGGATAGGATAGGATAGGATAGAGGATACGATATGATAGAGGATAGGAAAGAGGATAGGGGATAGGATAGGATAGAGGATAGGATAGGATAGAGGATAGGATAGGATAGGATAGAGGATAGGATAGGATAGAGGGTAGGATAGCATAGAGGATAGGATAGGATAGAGGATAGGATAGGATAGAGGATTGGATAGGATAGAGGATAGGATAGGATAGAGGATAGGATAGGATAGAGGATAGGATAGGATAGAGGATATGATAGGATAGAGGATAGGATAGGATAGAGGATAGGATAGGATAGAGGATAGGATAGGATAGATGATAGGATAGGATAGAGGATAGTATAGGATAGAGGATAGGGTAGGATAGAGGATAGGATAGGATAGAGGATAGGATAGGATAGAGGATAGGATAGGATAGAGGAGAGGATAGGATAGGACAGACGATAGGATAGGATAGAGGATAGGATAGGATAGAGGATAGGCTAGGATAGAGGATAGGATAGGATAGAGGATAGGATAGGATAGAGGATAGAGGATAGGATAGAGGATAGGATAGGATAGAGGATAGGATAGGATACTGGATAGGATAGGATAGAGGATAGGATAGGATAGAGGATAGGATAGAGGATAGGATAGAGGATAGGATAGGATAGAGGATAGGATAGGATAGAGGATAGGATAGGATAGATGATAGGATAGGATAGAGGATAGTATAGGATAGAGGATAGGATAGGGTAGAGGATAGGATAGGATAGAGGTTAGGATAGGATAGAAAATAGGATAGGATAGAGGAGAGGATAGGATAGAGGATAGGATAGGATAGAGGATAGGATAGGATAGAGGATAGGATAGGATAGACGATAGGATAGGATAGAGGATAGGATAGGATAGAGGATAGGATAGGATAGAGGATAGGATAGGATAGAGGATAGGATAGGATAGAGGATAGAGGATAGGATAGAGGATAGGATAGGATAGAGGATAGGATAGGATACTGGATAGGATAGGATAGAGGATAGGATAGGATAGAGGATAGGATAGAGGATAGGATAGAGGATAGGATAGAGGATAGGATAGAGGATAGGATAGGATAGAGGATAGGATAGGATAGAGGATAGGATAGGATAGAGGATAGGATAGGATAGAGGATAGGATAGGATAGAGGATAGGATAGGATAGAGGATAGGATAGGATAGAGGATAGGATAGGATAGAGGATAGGATAGGATAGAGGATAGGATTGGATAGAGGGTAGGGTAGAATTTGGATAGGACACAGGATAGCATAGGATAGAGTATAGGATAGGATAGAGAATAGGATAGGATAGAGGATAGGATAGGATAGAGGATAGGATAGGATAGAGGATAGGATAGGATAGAGGATAGGATAGGATAGAGGATAGGATAGGATAGAGGAGAGGAAAGGGTAGAGGATAGGATAGGATAGAGGATAGGATAGGGTAGAGGATAGGATAGGATAGAGGATAGGATAGGATAGAGGATAGGATAGGATAGAGGATAGTATAGGATAGAGGGTAGGATAGGATAGATTATAGGATAGGATAGAGGATACGATATGATAGAGGATAGGAAAGAGGATAGGATATAATACAGTATAGGATAGGATTGAGTATAAGATGGGATAGAGGATAGGATAGGGTATTGGATAGGATAGAGGATAGAGGATAGGATAGGATAGAGGATAGGATCGGATAGAGGATAGGATAGGATAGAGGATAGGATAGGATAGAGGATAGGATAGGATAGAGGAGAGGATAGGATAGGATAGGATAGAGGATACGATATGATAGAGGATAGGAAAGAGGATAGGGGATAGGATAGGATAGAGGATAGGATAGGATAGAGGATAGGATAGGATAGGATAGAGGATAGGATAGGATAGAGGATAGGATAGCATAGAGGATAGGATAGGATAGAGGATAGGACAGGATAGAGGATTGGATAGGATAGAGGATAGGATAGGATAGAGGATAGGATAGGATAGAGGATAGGATAGGATAGAGGATATGATAGGATAGAGGATAGGATAGGATAGAGGATAGGATAGGATAGAGGATAGGATAGGATAGATGATAGGATAGGATAGAGGATAGTATAGGATAGAGGATAGGGTAGGATAGAGGATATGATAGGATAGAGGATAGGATAGGATAGAGGATAGGATAGGATAGAGGAGAGGATAGGATAGGATAGGATAGAGGATACGATATGATAGAGGATAGGATAGGATAGAGGATAGGATAGGATAGATGATAGGATAGGATAGAGGATAGTATAGGATAGAGGATAGGATAGGGTAGAGGATAGGATAGGATAGAGGTTAGGATAGGATAGAAAATAGGATAGGATAGAGGATAGGATAGGATAGAGGATAGGATAGAGGATAGGATAGGATAGAGGATAGGATAGGATAGACGATAGGATAGGATAGAGGATAGGATAGGATAGAGGATAGGCTAGGATAGAGGATAGGATAGGATAGAGGATAGGATAGGATAGAGGATAGAGGATAGGATAGAGGATAGGATAGGATAGAGGATAGGATAGGATACTGGATAGGATAGGATAGAGGATAGGATAGGATAGAGGATAGGATAGAGGATAGGATAGAGGATAGGATAGGATAGAGGATAGGATAGGATAGAGGATAGGATAGGATAGAGGATAGGATAGGATAGATTATAGGATAGGATAGAGGATACGATATGATAGAGGATAGGAAAGAAGATAGGATATAATACAGTATAGGATAGGATGGAGTATAGGATGGGATAGAGGATAGGATAGGGTATTGGATAGTATAGAGGATAGGATAGGATAGAGGATAGGATAGGATAGAGGATAGGATAGGATAGAGGATAGAGGATAGGATAGGATAGAGGATATGATAGGATAGAGGATAGGATAGGATAGAGGATAGGATAGGATAGAGGATAGGATAGGATATATGATAGGATAGGCTAGAGGATAGTATAGGATAGAGGATAGTATAGGGTAGAGGCTAGGATAGGATAGAGGTTAGGATAGGATAGAAAATAGGATAGGATAGAGGATAGGATAGGATAGAGGATAGGATAGGATAGAGGATAGGATAGGATAGAGGATAGGATAGGATAGAGGATAGGATAGGATAGAGGATAGGATAGGATAGAGGATAGGATAGGATAGAGGATAGGATAGGATAGAGGATAGGATAGGATAGGATAGAGGATAGGATAGGATAGAGGATAGGTTAGGATAGAGGATAGGATAGAGGATAGGATAGGATAGGATAGAGGATAGGATAGGATAGAGGATAGGATAGGATAGATTATAGGATAGGATAGAGGATAGGATAGGATAGAGGATAGGATAGGATAGAGGATAGGATAGGATAGAGGATAGGATAGGATAGAGGAGAGGATAGGATAGAGGATAGGATAGGATAGAGGATAGGATAGGATAGAGGATAGGATAGGATAGAGGATAGGATGGGATAGAGGATAGGATAGGATAGAGGATACGATATGATAGAGTATAGGAAAGGGGATAGGGGATTGGATAGGATAGAGGATAGGATAGGATAGGATAGGATAGAGGATAGAGGATAGAGGATAGGATAGGATAGAGGATAGGATAGGATAGAGGATAGGATAGGATAGAGGATAGGATAGGATAGAGGATAGGATAGGATAGAGGATAGGATAGGATAGAGGATAGGATAGGATAGAGGATAGGATAGGATAGAGGATAGGATAGGATAGAGGATAGGATAGGATAGACGATAGGATAGGATAGAGGATAGGATAGGATAGAGGATAGGATAGGATAGAGGATAGGATAGGATAGAGGATAGGATAGGATAGAGGATAGGATAGGATAGAGGATAGGATAAGATAGAGGATAGGATAGGATAGAGGCTAGGATAGTACAGAGGATAGGATAGGATAGGATAGAGGATAGGATAGGATAACGGATAGGATAGGATAGAGGATAGGATAGGATAGAGGATAGGATAGGATAGAGGATAGGATAGGATAGAGGATAGGTTAGAATAGAGGATAGGATAGAGGATAGGATAGGATAGAGGATAGGATAGGATAGATTATAGGATAGGGTAGAGGATAGGATAGGATAGAGGATAGGATAGCATAGAGGATAGTATAGGATAGGGGAGAGGATAGGATAGGATAGGATAGAGGATAGGATAGGATACAGGGTAGGGTAGAATTTGGATAGGACACAGGATAGCATAGGATAAAGTATAGGATAGGATAGAGAATAGGATAGGATAGAGGATATTGTGGGGTAGAGGATAGGATAAGATAGAGGATATGATATGATAGAGGATAGGAAAGAGGATAGGATATAATACAGAATAGGATAGTATTGAGTATAGAATGGGATAGAGGATAGGATTGGGTATTGGATAGGATAGAGGATAGGATAGGATAGAGGATAGGATAGGATAGAGGATAGCATAGGATAGAGGATAGGATAGGATAGTTGATAGGATAGGATAGAGGATAGGATAGGGTAGAGAATAGGATAGGATAGAGGATAGGATAGGATAGAGGATAGGATAGGATAGAGGATAGGAGAGGATAGAGGATAGGATAGGATAGAGGATAGGATAGGATAGAGGATAGGATAGGATAGAGGAGAGGATAGGATAGAGGATAGGATAGGATAGAGGATACGATATGATAGAGGATAGGAAAGAGGATAGGGGATTGGATAGGATAGAGGATAGGATAGGATAGGATAGGATACAGGATAGAGGATAGGATAGGATAGAGGATAGGATAGGATAGAGGATAGGATAGGATAGAGGATAGGATAGGATAGAGGATATGATATGATAGAGGATAGGAAAGAGGATAGGATATAATACAGTATAGGATAGGATTGAGTATAGGATGGGATAGAGGATAGGATAGGGTATTGGATAGGATAGAGGATAGGATAGGATACAGGATAGGATAGGATAGAGGATAGGATAGGATAGAGGATAGGATAGGATAGAGGATAGGATAGGATAGAGGATAGGATAGGATAGAGGATAGGATAGGATAGAGGATAGGATAGGATAGGATAGAGGATAGGATAGGATAGAGGATAGGATAGGATAGAGGATAGGATAGGATAGAGAAGAGGTTAGGATAGAGGATAGGATAGGATAGAGGATAGGATAGGATAGAGGATAGGATAGGATAGAGGATAGGATAGGATAGGATAGGATAGAGGATAGGATAGGATAGATGATAGGATAGGATAGAGGATAGGATAGGATAGAGGATGGGATAGGGTAGAGGATAGGATAGGATAGATAATAGGATAGGATAGAGGATAGGATAGGATAGAGGATAGGGTAGGATAGAGGATAGGATAGGATAGAGGATAGGGTAGGATAGAGGATAGGATAGGATAGAGGATAGGATAGGATAGGATAGGATAGAGGATAGGATAGGATAGATGATAGGATAGGATAGAGGATAGGATAGGATAGAGGATAGGATAGGGTAGAGGCTAGGATATGATAGAGGATAGGATAGGATAGAGGATAGGAAAGAGGATAGGATATAATACAGAATAGGATAGGATAGAGTATAGGATAGGATAGAGGATAGGATAGAGGATAGGATAGAGGATAGGATAGAGGATAGGATAGAGGATAGGATAGGATAGAGGGATAGGATAGGGATAGGATAGGGAAAGGATAGGATACAGGATAGGATAGGATAGGATACAGGATAGGATAGGATAGAGGTTAGGATAGGATAGGGATAGGATAGGATAGAGGATAGGATAGAGGATAGGATAGGATAGAGGATAGGATAGGATAGAGGATAGGATAGGATAGAGGATAGGATTGGATAGACGATATAATAGGATAGTGGATAGGATAGGATGGATGATAGTATAGAGGATAGTATAGAGTAGTGGATGGGATAGTGAATATTATAGGATAGAGGATAAGATAGGATAGAGGATAGGATAGACGATAGGATAGAGGATAGGATAGAGGATAGGATAGGACAGAGGATAGGATAGGATAGAGGATAGGATAGGATAGAGGATAGGATAGAGGATAGGATAGAGGATAGGATAGGATAGAGGATAGGATAGGATAGAGGATAGGATAGGATAGAGGATAGGATAGGATAGAGGATAGGATAGGATAGAGGATAGGATAGGATAGATTATAGGATAGGATAGAGGATACGATATGATAGAGGATAGGAAAGAAGATAGGATATAATACAGTATAGGATAGGATTGAGTATAGGATGGGATAGAGGATAGGATAGGGTATTGGATAGTATAGAGGATAGGATAGGATAGAGGATAGGATAGGATAGAGGATAGGATAGGATAGAGGATAGGATAGGATAGAGGATAGAGGATAGGATAGGATAGAGGATATGATAGGATAGAGGATAGGATAGGATAGAGGATAGGATAGGATAGAGGATAGGATAGGATATATGATAGGATAGGCTAGAGGATAGTATAGGATAGAGGATAGTATAGGGTAGAGGCTAGGATAGGATAGAGGTTAGGATAGGATAGAAAATAGGATAGGATAGAGGATAGGATAGGATAGAGGATAGGATAGGATAGAGGATAGGATAGGATAGAGGATAGGATAGGATAGAGGATAGGATAGGATAGAGGATAGGATAGGATACAGGATAGGATAGGATAGAGGATAGGATAGGATAGAGGATAGGATAGGATAGAGGATAGGATAGGATAGGATAGAGGATAGGATAGGATAGAGGATATGTTAGGATAGAGGATAGGATAGAGGATAGGATAGGATAGGATAGAGGATAGGATAGGATAGAGGATAGGATAGGATAGATTATAGGATAGGATAGAGGATAGGATAGGATAGAGGATAGGATAGGATAGAGGATAGGATAGGATAGAGGATAGGATAGGATAGAGGAGAGGATAGGATAGAGGATAGGATAGGATAGAGGATAGGATAGGATAGAGGATAGGATAGGATAGAGGATAGGATGGGATAGAGGATAGGATAGGATAGAGGATACGATATGATAGAGTATAGGAAAGGGGATAGGGGATTGGATAGGATAGAGGATAGGATAGGATAGGATAGGATAGAGGATAGAGGATAGAGGATAGGATAGGATAGAGGATAGGATAGGATAGAGGATAGGATAGGATAGAGGATAGGATAGGATAGAGGATAGGATAGGATAGAGGATAGGATAGGATAGAGGATAGGATAGGATAGAGGATAGGATAGGATAGAGGATAGGATAGGATAGAGGATAGGATAGGATAGACGATAGGATAGGATAGAGGATAGGATAGGATAGAGGATAGGATAGGATAGAGGATAGGATAGGATAGAGGATAGGATAGGATAGAGGATAGGATAGGATAGAGGATAGGATAAGATAGAGGATAGGATAGGATAGAGGCTAGGATAGTACAGAGGATAGGATAGGATAGGATAGAGGATAGGATAGGATAACGGATAGGATAGGATAGAGGATAGGATAGGATAGAGGATAGGATAGGATAGAGGATAGGTTAGAATAGAGGATAGGATAGAGGATAGGATAGGATAGAGGATAGGATAGGATAGAGGATAGGATAGGATAGATTATAGGATAGGGTAGAGGATAGGATAGGATAGAGGATAGGATAGCATAGAGGATAGTATAGGATAGGGGAGAGGATAGGATAGGATAGGATAGAGGATAGGATAGGATACAGGGTAGGGTAGAATTTGGATAGGACACAGGATAGCATAGGATAAAGTATAGGATAGGATAGAGAATAGGATAGGATAGAGGATATTGTGGGGTAGAGGATAGGATAAGATAGAGGATATGATATGATAGAGGATAGGAAAGAGGATAGGATATAATACAGAATAGGATAGTATTGAGTATAGAATGGGATAGAGGATAGGATAGGGTATTGGATAGGATAGAGGATAGGATAGGATACAGGATAGGATAGGATAGAGGATAGCATAGGATAGAGGATAGGATAGGATAGTTGATAGGATAGGATAGAGGATAGGATAGGGTAGAGAATAGGATAGGATAGAGGATAGGATAGGATAGAGGATAGGATAGGATAGAGGATAGGAGAGGATAGAGGATAGGATAGGATAGAGGATAGGATAGGATAGAGGATAGGATAGGATAGAGGAGAGGATAGGATAGAGGATAGGATAGGATAGAGGATACGATATGATAGAGGATAGGAAAGAGGATAGGGGATTGGATAGGATAGAGGATAGGATAGGATAGGATAGGATACAGGATAGAGGATAGGATAGGATAGAGGATAGGATAGGATAGAGGATAGGATAGGATAGAGGATAGGATAGGATAGAGGATATGATATGATAGAGGATAGGAAAGAGGATAGGATATAATACAGTATAGGATAGGATTGAGTATAGGATGGGATAGAGGATAGGATAGGGTATTGGATAGGATAGAGGATAGGATAGGATACAGGATAGGATAGGATAGAGGATAGGATAGGATAGAGGATAGGATAGGATAGAGGATAGGATAGGATAGAGGATAGGTTAGAATAGAGGATAGGATAGAGGATAGGATAGGATAGAGGATAGGATAGGATAGATTATAGGATAGGGTAGAGGATAGGATAGGATAGAGGATAGGATAGCATAGAGGATAGTATAGGATAGGGGAGAGGATAGGATAGGATAGGATAGAGGATAGGATAGGATACAGGGTAGGGTAGAATTTGGATAGGACACAGGATAGCATAGGATAAAGTATAGGATAGGATAGAGAATAGGATAGGATAGAGGATATTGTGGGGTAGAGGATAGGATAAGATAGAGGATATGATATGATAGAGGATAGGAAAGAGGATAGGATATAATACAGAATAGGATAGTATTGAGTATAGAATGGGATAGAGGATAGGATTGGGTATTGGATAGGATAGAGGATAGGATAGGATAGAGGATAGGATAGGATAGAGGATAGCATAGGATAGAGGATAGGATAGGATAGTTGATAGGATAGGATAGAGGATAGGATAGGGTAGAGAATAGGATAGGATAGAGGATAGGATAGGATAGAGGATAGGATAGGATAGAGGATAGGAGAGGATAGAGGATAGGATAGGATAGAGGATAGGATAGGATAGAGGATAGGAAAGAGGATAGGATATAATACAGAATAGGATAGTATTGAGTATAGAATGGGATAGAGGATAGGATAGGGTATTGGATAGGATAGAGGATAGGATAGGATACAGGATAGGATAGGATAGAGGATAGCATAGGATAGAGGATAGGATAGGATAGTTGATAGGATAGGATAGAGGATAGGATAGGGTAGAGAATAGGATAGGATAGAGGATAGGATAGGATAGAGGATAGGATAGGATAGAGGATAGGAGAGGATAGAGGATAGGATAGGATAGAGGATAGGATAGGATAGAGGATAGGATAGGATAGAGGAGAGGATAGGATAGAGGATAGGATAGGATAGAGGATACGATATGATAGAGGATAGGAAAGAGGATAGGGGATTGGATAGGATAGAGGATAGGATAGGATAGGATAGGATACAGGATAGAGGATAGGATAGGATAGAGGATAGGATAGGATAGAGGATAGGATAGGATAGAGGATAGGATAGGATAGAGGATATGATATGATAGAGGATAGGAAAGAGGATAGGATATAATACAGTATAGGATAGGATTGAGTATAGGATGGGATAGAGGATAGGATAGGGTATTGGATAGGATAGAGGATAGGATAGGATACAGGATAGGATAGGATAGAGGATAGGATAGGATAGAGGATAGGATAGGATAGAGGATAGGATAGGATAGAGGATAGGTTAGAATAGAGGATAGGATAGAGGATAGGATAGGATAGAGGATAGGATAGGATAGATTATAGGATAGGGTAGAGGATAGGATAGGATAGAGGATAGGATAGCATAGAGGATAGTATAGGATAGGGGAGAGAATAGGATAGGATAGGATAGAGGATAGGATAGGATACAGGGTAGGGTAGAATTTGGATAGGACACAGGATAGCATAGGATAAAGTATAGGATAGGATAGAGAATAGGATAGGATAGAGGATATTGTGGGGTAGAGGATAGGATAAGATAGAGGATATGATATGATAGAGGATAGGAAAGAGGATAGGATATAATACAGAATAGGATAGTATTGAGTATAGAATGGGATAGAGGATAGGATTGGGTATTGGATAGGATAGAGGATAGGATAGGATAGAGGATAGGATAGGATAGAGGATAGCATAGGATAGAGGATAGGATAGGATAGTTGATAGGATAGGATAGAGGATAGGATAGGGTAGAGAATAGGATAGGATAGAGGATAGGATAGGATAGAGGATAGGATAGGATAGAGGATAGGAGAGGATAGAGGATAGGATAGGATAGAGGATAGGATAGGATAGAGGATAGGATAGGATAGAGGAGAGGATAGGATAGAGGATAGGATAGGATAGAGGATACGATATGATAGAGGATAGGAAAGAGGATAGGGGATTGGATAGGATAGAGGATAGGATAGGATAGGATAGGATACAGGATAGAGGATAGGATAGGATAGAGGATAGGATAGGATAGAGGATAGGATAGGATAGAGGATAGGATAGGATAGAGGATATGATATGATAGAGGATAGGAAAGAGGATAGGATATAATACAGTATAGGATAGGATTGAGTATAGGATGGGATAGAGGATAGGATAGGGTATTGGATAGGATAGAGGATAGGATAGGATACAGGATAGGATAGGATAGAGGATAGGATAGGATAGAGGATAGGATAGGATAGAGGATAGGATAGGATAGAGGATAGGATAGGATAGAGGATAGGATAGGATAGAGGATAGGATAGGATAGGATAGAGGATAGGATAGGATAGAGGATAGGATAGGATAGAGGATAGGATAGGATAGAGAAGAGGTTAGGATAGAGGATAGGATAGGATAGAGGATAGGATAGGATAGAGGATAGGATAGGATAGAGGATAGGATAGGATAGGATAGGATAGAGGATAGGATAGGATAGATGATAGGATAGGATAGAGGATAGGATAGGATAGAGGATGGGATAGGGTAGAGGATAGGATAGGATAGATAATAGGATAGGATAGAGGATAGGATAGGATAGAGGATAGGGTAGGATAGAGGATAGGATAGGATAGAGGATAGGGTAGGATAGAGGATAGGATAGGATAGAGGATAGGATAGGATAGGATAGGATAGAGGATAGGATAGGATAGATGATAGGATAGGATAGAGGATAGGATAGGATAGAGGATAGGATAGGGTAGAGGCTAGGATATGATAGAGGATAGGATAGGATAGAGGATAGGAAAGAGGATAGGATATAATACAGAATAGGATAGGATTGAGTATAGGATGGGATAGAGGATAGGATAGAGGATAGGATAGAGGATAGGATAGGATAGAGGATAGGATAGGGTAGAGGATAGGATAGGGTAGAGGACAGGATAGGATACAGGATAGGATAGGATAGGATACAGGATAGGATAGGATAGAGGTTAGGATAGAGGATAGGATAGGATAGGATAGGATAGAGGATAGGATAGGATAGAGGATAGGATAGGATAGAGGATAGGATAGGATAGAGGATAGGATAGGATAGAGGATAGGATTGGATAAACGATATAATAGGATAGTGGATAGGATAGGATGGATGATAGTATAGAGGATAGTATAGAGTAGTGGATGGGATAGTGAATATTATAGGATAGAGGATAGGATAGGATAGAGGATAGGATAGACGATAGGATAGAGGATAGGATAGAGGATAGGATAGGACAGAGGATAGGATAGGATAGAGGATAGGATAGGATAGAGGATAGGATAGAGGATAGGATAGAGGATAGGATAGGATAGAGGATAGGATAGGATAGAGGATAGGATAGGATAGAGGATAGGATAGGATAGAGGATAGGATAGGATAGATTATAGGATAGGATAGAGGATACGATATGATAGAGGATAGGAAAGAAGATAGGATATAATACAGTATAGGATAGGATTGAGTATAGGATGGGATAGAGGATAGGATAGGGTATTGGATAGTATAGAGGATAGGATAGGATAGAGGATAGGATAGGATAGAGGATAGGATAGGATAGAGGATAGAGGATAGGATAGGATAGAGGATATGATAGGATAGAGGATAGGATAGGATAGAGGATAGGATAGGATAGAGGATAGGATAGGATATATGATAGGATAGGCTAGAGGATAGTATAGGATAGAGGATAGTATAGGGTAGAGGCTAGGATAGGATAGAGGTTAGGATAGGATAGAAAATAGGATAGGATAGAGGATAGGATAGGATAGAGGATAGGATAGGATAGAGGATAGGATAGGATAGAGGATAGGATAGGATAGAGGATAGGATAGGATAGAGGATAGGATAGGATACAGGATAGGATACAGGATAGGATAGGATAGAGGATAGGATAGGATAGAGGATAGGATAGGATAGAGGATAGGATGTAACCGTATCGATTACATATCGATCAAGCAACGCGTTGCCTGAGTGACGCGGGCCCCCACCACAGCGTTCCGCGTCGTCCTGCTGTCCTTTTCGTAACAAAGGATCGCAGGATCTCCCACCAATTAGTATGCGCAAGCATCGATCCCCACTCGATAGCGATCGAAGGAGGTCGATGCGAGCGATAGATCCAGCACTCTACGTCTAGACGCGATCGGGCGAACACGCGGATCCGGGAAGATCCCATAAATTCGGTACGCGGCGGTGAGAGTCAAACCGACTCGGGAACGATAGTCAAACCGACTACGTTGCCCTCGCCTCGCGCACACCTCAAACCGAGGAGCTGGTCGTGCAAACCGCACGACAGCAAATAAACATCATAGTAATCCAGGTGAGGTGACGAGACGAGGATAACGTGTCAATCCCGAGTGTCTTCCATCTTTGAGAATATCGTGTCGTAGTCCACGTACGGGTTAGTGCAGTAGAAGTTACCTCCCCGATACCGGAAGGCATCTTAACCCACTGAAAGTGACGATTGATGCAATCCTCAGGGTCGGAAGAGTAACGGACGCTTGGTACTCGTCGCCATACTTGTACTCTTCCTGAGAAATCAGCCGAGTGAGAGTGTGCTGCGACGGCCCTCCGGGAATCGCGAATAACGCGTCGTGATACGCATACGGGTTAGTACAGTGGAAGTTACCTCCCCGATACCGGAAAGCATCATAACCCACTGAAAGTGACGATTGATGCAATCCTCAGGGTCAGAAGAGTAACGGACACTTTGTACTCGTCGCCATACTTGTACTCTTCCTGAGAAATCAGCCGAGTGCGAGTGTGCTGCGACGGCCCTCCGGGAATCACGAACATCGCGTCGTGATACGCGTACGGGTTAGTGCGGTTGAAGTCACCTCCCCGACACCGGAAGGCATCGTAACCCGCTACCAGCGACGATCGATGCAATCCTCAGGGTCGGAAGAGTGACGGACACTTTGTACGCGTCGCCACACTTGTACTCTTCCTGAGAAATCAGCCGAGTACGGGGGTGCTGCGACGGCCCTCCGGGATCACGAATATCGCGTTGTGATCCGCGTACGGGTTAGTGCGGTTGAAGTCACCTCCCCGACACCGGAAAGCATCGTAACCCACTACCAGTGACGATCGATGCGATCCTCAGGGTCGGAAGAGTGACGGACACCTTGTACGCGACGCCACACTTGCACTCTTCCTGAGAAATCAGCCGAGTGCAAGTGTGCTGCGGCGGCCCTCCGTCAGTCGGGTAAATCGTGACGCGTTCACATCCGTCGAAAGACCGTCACGAAATCATAAAAGAATACCGAACGCGAATCGCGCTATCGAGCCGAAACATCTAGGCGTAGAGGCCATTGAAATCAAACGAGCGCACCACCACGGTGATGATTTATATAATAGAGCTTAATGAAATGGGCGAATATTAAACTAGAATTGTATACTCAATAGAATTTAAAGTCGTACTGCGTCACGCGAACGCATAAACAAATTGTAAAGCATTAAGGACAAAATATACTGTCATTCTACCTCCCACATCATCTCCGATTGATTTAAAAGTAGATAGAACCTCTCCGTCTCACAGACACGAACCGAGCTATCCAAGGGTGGTAACCGTCCCTTGATTCAAGAAGTGTGATCATTGCCGATCACGCACAGGAAGCGTTAAAAGATAAAATAAACGGTTACATATTTGGCGCCCGAACAGGGACGGCGAGGTTCAGGTACATTAAACCAGTCGGAATTGATCTTAAACATGTCAACTGAAACTCGAGCAAGGTCGCGGAAAAATCCGGGGACACCAGTCGTTGTGAGAAATATCGAGTCAGGTTCCGGGACAAACGTAGTTTCTCCGCCAAAAGACCAACTTGACGACCACCTTGACGCGATGAGTATAGAGCAGTTGCGCGATTTGATTCGCGACTTACGATCAAAAATTTCGCGACAGGACGAACGAATCCTCCAACTCGAGGTTAAGCTCGCCGCGGGGATGGGTATGCACGTTGAAAACGCGGAAGCCCGTGCACAAATTGCTGACTGGAAACTCGCAGTAGAATCACGATTAGATCGCGAAATAGAGGCCAACAAAAAACGCGAACAAGAACTCGATGCGAGGTTAGCCGAAATCAGGGAAACCATGATTAGCAACGACGAGTTATACGACAGGATTAGTGCGCACAAGCGCGAGATGCGAGATTGGAGGCGCGAAATAGAAACACGAATTGACCGCGAATCACTGCTGGCCGCAGAGATCGAGGAGCGTCTCCGTAAGGAGATGCACGACGGCTTCGACGAAGTTCTCGCGCTGTCGGAGATACCACGCCGCGTTGCCTCACATGAAGATGCAAGAGAACCTCATTCTCGTGAGCAACGCATCGAACAACACATCTCAAGAGGGATGAACCGTCCACGCGTCTCCATCCAGCCAGAGGCTCCCAATAACCGATGGCAAGCGTACGAATCCACGAGGTTAGAGGCATCGCAATTTGCCGCATCAAGGCCATTCGCCGTAAAACCCAAACTCCCAGTTTTCGAGGGAAAAGCTACGGAAAAACCTCCGAGGTTTCTCCGCGAGATGCGGCAATTCATCGAGGCCGCACGAGTGCCAGACGATGAGCTAAAGTTTATCATTACGCAGGCACTAAAAGGGGTGGCAAGCGAATGGTGGGACATAGTCACCGAACAAGTGACTTCGTGGAATCATTTTTCCCGACTATTCCTCGAACGATTTTGGAGCACAGCCATCCAAAGAAAAATAAAGGATAACCTCGATTCCGGTGTATATCGCCCAGAACCCGGATTGACACGCGTGGCGTATGCCATGAGGTTGATCGGAGGCGCACGTGACCTCGTACCACGACCTGCTGACGAGGAAATCGTATTGTCTCTTGCCCGACATTTTACGCAAGCAGTGGACGACTGCGTTTTGGGACAGAACATAACTACCATCGATTCGTTCTTGGCTTTATTAGAACGATTCGATAATGGCGGAACGGTCAACCGGCAGCGGACGAACGAAAGACAATCTGGCGAAAAGGAATGGATTCCACGTCCGAGCTACGAACCACCACCCCGGAGCCAAACATACGGGTCGAGCGGGCCGCGCCCGCAGTCCAACGAAACTAGCCAACGACCTTCAAGGGAACCTCAGCGTCAAATGGGCGAGTATCAACGCAGGGCGCCAGAAATCCCACGTCCATCTAGGGAAAATTATTCACAGCAAGAGCGGCGTCCCGAGGGTCGAAATCAGGAGGATCGACGATGGAATCCTCGCCCGACTCACATTCGAGCGGCGCAGGTAGAGGAAGAAAACCCTGAAGAAGGCATTGGAATTGGTGAAGAAGAAATATCCATCTCGGAAAACGAGTAAGGAGGAACTCAGAAGAACATCTGAGCGACTTCCCCACTCAGATAAGAGCCACCTCCAAGGAACCATCTAGGGAAGACCTCTGCTTAACAGTTGGATCGATTTTCGGAGACCTCCGACGTGACCTCACCAACGAGGAATGTCACCAATCAAGACCAGTCCTAGGGACCAACAACAGTCCAGAGGTCTACTTGAAAATCGAGGGCGTTCCCGTTAAAGCTCTCGTCGATACAGGCAGCACCGTAACAGCTATGTCAGAAGAATGGTACCTGAAACATCAAGGTCACTTGAAGAAGTGCCCCATGCTACCAGTCTCGGGAGCAGTCGTAATTGGAGCAACGGGCAGTAAATCAGCCCGACTGAAAAAACAAATATGGGTAACCATCACGCACCCAGAGGTTGCATTAGAAGCTCCGGTAGTAATCGTTCCCGGACTAATCTGTGATCTGATCATAGGCGTAGACACGTTACGAAAGTCAAAGGCTACGATCGACTTTGCAAATGACACACTAATAATATCAACCGACAGAACAGGAGTCGTCATCAAGATGAATCAAGAAAGTGCCGAAACGGAAGCGCTCAGAACAATAAAAGGTTCTGTCACGCGTCAAGACAATCTAACATCATTGGAAGCCGTTCAAGCAACTCCCCGGCAAAAGAAAGAACTGCAACGGGTGATCGAGTCCTTTCCCCGAGTTTGGAAAGAGGAGATAGGACGTCTTACGTGCTATGAACATCACCTGCACGTAAAGGCGGACACCCCGTATTTTTGCAGGACATATCCCACACCACTAAAATATCTAGAGGCGGCCGATGCGGAGATACAAAGAATGCTGGACAATAACATCATACAACCCAGCAAGAGCCCGTATATCAATCCAGTGGTTCCCGTATTAAAAAAGAACGGATCGCTCCGTCTATGTCTGGACGCCAGAATGCTGAATCAAGCTCTTGTTGACGACCACGAAATGTCAGAAACACCGGATGCAATCTTCCAACGCTTCAAGAAGGTGGATTTTCTCACAAGTCTCGATCTAACGAGCAGCTTCTGGCAAATTCCACTAACAAAAGCATCACGAAAGTACACTGCTTTCATGTATCGCGGGAGGTGCTATGAATACGTAGTAACACCGTTTGGCCTCAAGACAAGCAGTGCAAGTCTGGTCAGAGCCCTACGGCGGGTACTTGAAGGAATGGAGGGCTTCGTGGTGAACTTCATTGATGATATCTTATGCTTCTCAAGAACATTCGAAGAGCACATGCAACACCTGACGACCTTGTTGGAGCGATTGGAGGCGAACAACCTTACTGTCAACTTGGATAAATGTCACTTTATGAGACGAGAAATCAAATTCCTCGGCCACGTCTTGTCGGCAGAAGGATTGAAACAAGATCCGGAAAAACTCGCAGCAATTCGAGAATTTCCGGTACCACGAAACGTAAAACAGCTACGTGGATTTCTCGGACTCATAAACTACTACAGCAAGTTCACGGACAAGCATGCTGATGTCACAACACCATTACTGACCCTCTTAAAAAAGGGAAAACGATGGTCATGGAACGAGGCACAAGAGGCAGCGCTCGAAAAAGCGAAGCAAATTTTCTGTAAAGAAGTGGCACTGCAATATGCGGACGCCAGCAGAGAATTTTACCTGGCCACCGACGCGAGCTTCGTTGCAGTCGGAGCCGTGATCGAGCAGCGAGACGCGACGGGAAATCTGCGGCCAGTAGCATTCGCGAGTCGAACGTTGAAAGGACCAGAATTAACGTATTTTACCACCGAAAAAGAATTATTAGCGATAGTCTGGGCATTGGGAAAGTTTAGATCCTATGTATATGGTGCAAAAATAATACTGTTAACTGACCACAAGGCAATCACTTTCCTAATGAGCAGTAAGCTATTAAACCAGCGTCTCACGCGGTGGATTTTGTCAATTCAAGATTACCGCGTCGAAATTCGGTACCGACCGGGCAAGGAAAACATCCCAGCAGACGTAATGAGCCGGTCGTATAACGAGTCAGACAAAGACAACGTAGGCCGCGAAACTCGAGTACCCATCCTCGCCGCGGTGGCGCAAGCCATGTCCACGAAACTCGCAAAGGCGCTTAAAAGTTTGTCTAATTGGCAACAGGGGGACGACAGGATCCGCGCGATTATAGAAAAGTATTCCCGGCAGGATAAATGTACCATCAAAAGGTATAGAATCCACGAGAATACTTTATATCACGTGGATCGGACCGGTAAAGTCAGGGCCGTGATTCCCGCTCAGCTGCGTGACCGACTAATTACGGAAGTGCATGAAATATACGCGCATCTCGGTAGCGACAAAACCATAGCACTTGTTGCTGAAAGTTTTTATGTTCCAAAACTTCACCGATATGCGCGTAAATTGATAGCTACGTGCGATATTTGTCAACGTGTTAAAATTCCAACACATGCTTTGCATTTCGATCTGCAAACAATTTTGCCCAAAAAGCCACTAGAGATCGTTTCAATAGACTACTATGGTCCATTACCAACATCAAGGGGAGGTGTAAAATATATCTTAGTAATTGAAGAACTATTTACTAAGTTCGTTAAGCTCTATTCTGTTAAAAACGCGACGACGGCAATAACGCTCACGCGCATCTTTAAAAACTACATCCCGCAATATGGTAAGCCACAGAAAATGCTGACGGACCATGGGACCCAATTCACCTCTAAAAAGTGGACACAGAGGTTACACGAAGAAGGGATCCAACACATATTATCATCGGTTAGACATCCTCAAAGTAACCCTGTCGAGAGAGTGAATCGCGAAATTGGGCGAATATTCCGCACGCTAGCGGCAAAGGCACATACATCGTGGGCCATATGGGTGAAAGTGGTGGAAACCTGCTGTAACGAGGTGATACACGACAGTACGGGTTTCACGCCGATGGAGCTCCTTCTGGGAAAACCGCCCACACGACCATGGACCAAATGGTTTATTCAAGAAAAACTGAGCGACGGAACAGTGGAACAAAAATTACAACTAGCATTCCGTAATGTGTCACGAAAGGCGCGTAAACGATGCGAACGAGCAAACAAGGGTAGGACGCACGTACAATTTGACATCGGTGACACTGTCCTGCTAAGAACGAATCCCATTTCAAACGCCGTTGAGCGAGAAGTCGCAAAGTTCTTTCACCTATACGAAGGACCGTACGAGGTGAAAGAGAGAAAAGGTCCCGCGACGTACGTTCTGCGACGCCCGCAGACAGGAGCTATCAGAGGCACATTCCACGCGACAAGTCTCCGGCAATATCATCGGCCAGACAAGGAAGCACATAACGTAAACACAACAGGTACGATGCGAACAAAGCCAACGTGCAAAACTAGAGCACCCAGCAGATAAACAGAATTATGTCGAGGCAAGGATTCCAAGAATCCCCAAACCTATGGCCTATAAATACGCGCGGAAACTAACATTGAGACACAGTTCGCAATGGAAAACCAAAACGTAACCGTTGAGAAACGCGAGGTGGGCACGCAGGCCTACGCCTCATGGGCTATGGTATCGAGGCCCACACAAACGGGGATGGATCTCCATTATCACGAAATCCCAGAATTAACGATACCGACAATAGTACCGCGGCCCTGGTCCATCGGTCGTGGATCCCGGTATCGTGGCGGCGTGGCCACGCAAGCCACGCTACGAAAAACTCACGCACGGGTACAAACACCGAAGAAGGGTCCGTTAACTGGGACCACTAGGGTCAGTCACCAGATTAAACCCTCCACAACGGCTGGTCCGTCAACGCCGGTGAAGGAATTAGACCTCTCGTGGGAGGTAATCCCACAGGATAACGACAACCATCGCCAGCCGCATGCAGCGGAACTCAGCCCGGGGCTTCCTCCGGAGTCTTCAAAGGAAAACCTGGATTTCTCCTGGGACCAGGTGGAAGACTACGAGGTGGAGGTAGCCGACCTGGATCCCAAGGACCCACTCGGCCTCCTCCCGCTCACGGAAGAGCTCATCCACGAGCTGCTAGAATCACCACGAAACGATAAGCGATAAAAAAGAAAAATAATTAGTTTTTTTTTTCTTTTCGTTTTACTCTTAGTTATATAAGTTAATATAAATTTTAAGGTACGTGCAAAAGAGCCCGTTTGCTCAAGGCAATATTATAAAGGCAAGCCAAGGTATTATTACTTTTTTTTTGTTAAATTTCAAAGCAGTATATTTTCTTTTCTCTCCTTCGGTTGTTACATTAAGCGTAAGGGGATGCGCAAAAGAAATGTCTTTTTTTTGTTTGTTGGTGACACATAGAAATTTTTAGTTATTGTTTTGATTAAGGGTGCGCAAAAGAACGTCAGTATACTCGTTTACTCAAGTCAATATTATTTTATTAATTCTCAAAACAATATATTTTTTTTTCTCCTTTTTTCCGTTATGTTACATCAAGTTTGAGTGGGAACGCAAAATAAAAATTTCCTTTTAAGAGTCCTCGTTTGGTCAAGTAAATATTATTTAGTTAAATGTCAGAGCAATATATTTTCCTTTCGTTTTCAAGAACTTTGTTTGTTTATACATCGCGACTGCAGTGCATCTAGACTGCGTTCCTGCGACTGCAGTCGCGAATTCAGTGGGGGGGGGCATATGTAACCGTATCGATTACATATCGATCAAGCAACGCGTTGCCTGAGTGACGCGGGCCCCCACCACAGCGTTCCGCGTCGTCCTGCTGTCCTTTTCGTAACAAAGGATCGCAGGATCTCCCACCAATTAGTATGCGCAAGCATCGATCCCCACTCGATAGCGATCGAAGGAGGTCGATGCGAGCGATAGATCCAGCACTCTACGTCTAGACGCGATCGGGCGAACACGCGGATCCGGGAAGATCCCATAAATTCGGTACGCGGCGGTGAGAGTCAAACCGACTCGGGAACGATAGTCAAACCGACTACGTTGCCCTCGCCTCGCGCACACCTCAAACCGAGGAGCTGGTCGTGCAAACCGCACGACAGCAAATAAACATCATAGTAATCCAGGTGAGGTGACGAGACGAGGATAACGTGTCAATCCCGAGTGTCTTCCATCTTTGAGAATATCGTGTCGTAGTCCACGTACGGGTTAGTGCAGTAGAAGTTACCTCCCCGATACCGGAAGGCATCTTAACCCACTGAAAGTGACGATTGATGCAATCCTCAGGGTCGGAAGAGTAACGGACGCTTGGTACTCGTCGCCATACTTGTACTCTTCCTGAGAAATCAGCCGAGTGAGAGTGTGCTGCGACGGCCCTCCGGGAATCGCGAATAACGCGTCGTGATACGCATACGGGTTAGTACAGTGGAAGTTACCTCCCCGATACCGGAAAGCATCATAACCCACTGAAAGTGACGATTGATGCAATCCTCAGGGTCAGAAGAGTAACGGACACTTTGTACTCGTCGCCATACTTGTACTCTTCCTGAGAAATCAGCCGAGTGCGAGTGTGCTGCGACGGCCCTCCGGGAATCACGAACATCGCGTCGTGATACGCGTACGGGTTAGTGCGGTTGAAGTCACCTCCCCGACACCGGAAGGCATCGTAACCCGCTACCAGCGACGATCGATGCAATCCTCAGGGTCGGAAGAGTGACGGACACTTTGTACGCGTCGCCACACTTGTACTCTTCCTGAGAAATCAGCCGAGTACGGGGGTGCTGCGACGGCCCTCCGGGATCACGAATATCGCGTTGTGATCCGCGTACGGGTTAGTGCGGTTGAAGTCACCTCCCCGACACCGGAAAGCATCGTAACCCACTACCAGTGACGATCGATGCGATCCTCAGGGTCGGAAGAGTGACGGACACCTTGTACGCGACGCCACACTTGCACTCTTCCTGAGAAATCAGCCGAGTGCAAGTGTGCTGCGGCGGCCCTCCGTCAGTCGGGTAAATCGTGACGCGTTCACATCCGTCGAAAGACCGTCACGAAATCATAAAAGAATACCGAACGCGAATCGCGCTATCGAGCCGAAACATCTAGGCGTAGAGGCCATTGAAATCAAACGAGCGCACCACCACGGTGATGATTTATATAATAGAGCTTAATGAAATGGGCGAATATTAAACTAGAATTGTATACTCAATAGAATTTAAAGTCGTACTGCGTCACGCGAACGCATAAACAAATTGTAAAGCATTAAGGACAAAATATACTGTCATTCTACCTCCCACATCATCTCCGATTGATTTAAAAGTAGATAGAACCTCTCCGTCTCACAGACACGAACCGAGCTATCCAAGGGTGGTAACCGTCCCTTGATTCAAGAAGTGTGATCATTGCCGATCACGCACAGGAAGCGTTAAAAGATAAAATAAACGGTTACAGGAGACGATAGAGGATAGGATAGGTAATAGGATAGGGATAGGTTAGGATAGAGGAATAGGATAGAGGATAGGATTAGGATAGGATAGAGATAGGATAGGATAGAGGATAGGATAGGATAGATTATAGGATAGGATAGAGGATAGGATAGGATAGAGGATAGGATAGGATAGAGGATAGGATAGGATAGAGGATAGGATAGGATAGAGGAGAGGATAGGATAGAGGATAGGATAGGATAGAGGATAGGATAGGATAGAGGATAGGATAGGATAGAGGATAGGATGGGATAGAGGATAGGATAGGATAGAGGATACGATATGATAGAGTATAGGAAAGGGGATAGGGGATTGGATAGGATAGAGGATAGGATAGGATAGGATAGGATAGAGGATAGAGGA